>NC_041047.1:34399703-34424450 GCF_900634775.1 Gouania willdenowi
GGAAGAACAGCAGGATTCCAGCCGTTTGGGGACATGGGCGTGCTGCCAATGGGCGCTGCAACCACGCCTCCATGCAGCTGTGGATGGGAGGTGGGGAAAGATGGCCAACGAGGCATTTGAAGTTGAAGACCTGTAGCTGCGTTACTGACAACCAGATGACGTGTGGAAAAGTTCAGCATCAACAGTTCCAGGTGGGAATGTAGGGAAGGAGCGGGGGGAGGGAGTGGGGGTAAGAGCCGCCGTCTGCAGAAACTTCCTGGTGATAAGAGTTGAGACAACCTTGGCTTTAGCCTTGGCTAGCTGGGGAGCCGAAAGGGAGATAAGCAATGTGATTTGATACAGGCTATGTCAATTTCCAATAGCCTTCTGTCCTGGGTCTCTCTGCTGTAATCCAATGAATGGCCTAGTTTCCACTTCCAAGCCGGGCCTCCAACTTCTCCCAGTTGTTATCCATAACGCGTAGACGATCCAAAAGCTGCTCTTGCTTGCTTTTGATATCGATCAACACATGAGTCTGAGTGTTCAGAGCCCTGCTACATCCTTCAGAAATCACTGGCAGCTTTTCCAAAACAGTCGCCAGCGCAGTACGGACTTTTCGATAGATTAGGAAGCCACCAGCTCCGATCAGCAGCATGCCTACTATCATTATTCCAATCATGTAGATGTCCTCCACGTCTTCCACGGAAAGGATGGACAGACACACAACTCGCCACTTGTTCCAAGGGTCAAGGGTGTATCCAGCCGCAAACGTCCCGCTTGGACATGCGGGTTCACCACCCCCGGTTCTTTTCGTCGAAAAAATCTGATCGATAGCACTGAGAGACCAACTAATTAATTCCATTATTCCGGTTTTGGATGAGTTACAGAGAGAGGCTCTTGTTAGGCTCACAAGACCAGACAAAGCAGCAGCTGGGAGAGATAAGAAAGGAAGGGAGGGAGAAACAGAGAGTGCGACTGTCCTCGTCGAGAGAAGCAAGAAGAATACCCCAAGTGTGTGCATCTGTTATTTGGAGTAATTTGGTGACGCAAAACTGTCAAAACATTAATTTTATAATTACGGCTCCCTCTGTAAGAGCGCGCTACTTCATTAAAGTTCAAGTCATTAAAGTTAATAGTTCATGGTTATTTAATATTATTCCTGTGATTCCAAACTTCCTTTAAATCTCCGGTCACGGACTTCACTTCCTCCTTCGTCTCATGACTGTGAGCAGTGGCTGTGCTGACGGACGTTAGTCGACCTTATCACAAACTATCTGGTTATTCAGAGAGAGGAATGTAACGTTTTTGTGGGTCCACAACACGGCTCTACTTTGATTATTGTTTGTTCTGTGCAAGGGTAAGTTTTCTTATATTATTCTATGTGCTAAGAAAAGATGCTAGCAGCTACAATGTAAACACACGCACACGGTATTTATTTATTTGATGCGCGTTCACGGAGGAGATGTATGTAAACACACTCACACACACAGTATTTATAATAAAAATATACTAAATGAGTAAAATAAAACAAAAAACTAAACAATATTTATACAAAAAGTACACAAAATGACAACAGAAATGCATTAAGATAAACAAAAAGGCTCCAAAAACACACAAAATTACTCCAAAAAACATACATGACAGAAAAACACACCAAACAACAAACATATGAAATCAACTCAAATTACACAAAACTAGATATTTATGCAAAAATACACAAAATAACAATAGAAAATTTAGAAATGCACAAAACTACACTAAAAAAGATACAAAAATACACAAAATGACTCCAGAATCACTACAATGGAAACAAAAAACAATAATTAAACAAAACATTACACAAAAAGACAACAGAAAGATACAAAAATACACATAATGACTCCAAAAACATACATTACAGAAAAATACATGAAACAAAAAAAAATATGAAATGAGTATAAAAAACAACAAACACATTTATCATGCACATGTCCCATGAAATCAAACCTCGGAAATCACACACGCTGTTTTACTTTGCACCTGCAAATAAACCCCTTTATAACACTACAGAGTATGTACACCTCTTTGTACATCCAACCTTCAAACATATTCTCATTTGGCCATAATTGACAACTGTACTTATGCTCCCACATGAATGCATACTTCCAACTGTCACTGTACTGGATGGATGTAGACACACGCACACACACACACACACACACACACACACACACACACACACACACACACACACACACACACACACAGTATTTATATTAAAGATATACTAAATGAGTAAAATAAAACAAAAACTAAACATTATTTATACAAAAATACACTCCACAATATCACTCCAATGGCAACAAAAACAATAATTATACAAAAAAAGCACAAAAACACAACAGAAAGATACAAAAATACACATAATGAAAATGAAAAAATGAAAAAACATACAATACAGAAAAATACACCAAACAAAAAAATATAAAAATGAGTAAAAAAAACAAACAAACACATTTATCATGCTCCTGTCCCACAGAAGTAAACCAGGGAAATTGCACCCACATTTTGCACCTACAAATATACCCCTTATGCTCCCACATAAATGCATACTTCCGGCGGGCACAGTACTAGTCTACCTATAAAAGCAAGGGAGGTCTGTGTGTGTGTGTTTGTGGATGTCTGGATGTGTGTGTTGTGTGGAGTAAATATCTCCCAGACGTGATGCCAGTTCGACCTGAAACTCGCTCGACGGGTTCCAAATACCCAGAGTGTGTGTATCTGTTATTTTGGAGTAATTTGCTTATTTCAAAATGTTTATTTTAATTTTATTTCACTTCTGGACGGCCCCGAAATGAAACCTATTCAACTTTTGACCTCAGGGTGTGAGGGGGCGCTAGTGCACCATCTGGCCACTACAAGAGCAAAAATAATTACAACATTGCAGAAAAAGACACAAAAAACAGAAAATACTACAAAAATTAACAAAATGACAACACATAAACAATATGACTCCAAAACACAAATATTTTACAGGAAAAATGCACAAACACAAATGCACAAAATGCCTCATAATGTGTAAGACAACAACAAACATGCACAAAATGACAGAAAAACAAATCTTCCAGGTGTTAATGCTCAGATTATTCTAAACCAGGGGTTTCAAACTCATGTTAGTTCCTCGGCCAAATACGGACCACTTTCATTTGAAGTAGGCCGCAGATTCTAAGCGTTAAAACAAGCAATATTATCATTCTTGTGCTCTAGTTTACACTTCCATGTATAATAGTAATCCAAGTATGTAAAGCACCAGAAATATCCAACAATAAGTGACAGATTTCAGTCCCTGCAGGATTTAAATTTCCTTCATTTTGTCACCAAATTTATTTAATTTTGGGAATAATTTGAGATAAATTGTAGGATTTTGAAAGAACTGAATGTACTTTCAATAATTTGAGTTTAAAAACTAGGCAAGAACTGTATTCACAAGGCGAATACGTGTTTGGGAATTGAAAAATGGCAAAAAATGACAACCTGTATCTGGATTTAATGACAAGTTTGTTCTTTTTACTAATGAAATTGAAAGTAATAATGCAGGAAAAACAGAAGACTGACCCTGACCTTAAATATGACCTTGAGCGAAGGTTGAGGTCGCACATTGAAAGGAAATGTTGTTCAATGGTACCAGTGGCCAAGTTATAGGAGTTTGACACTTGTGTTCTAAATGCTGACATGAATGTTGATAACGTGGCCCTTCCATCAAATGAACACATTGTTGTGGCCCCCGTTGTGATAGAGTTAAGGTGGTGGGGGGGTTGTTGGGGGGGGCACTGTGTGATCTCCCATCAGACTCTGAGGACTGCACAGCCTGATAAGATTGATGACCCCCCCATCAAGAACAAAACAAAGATCTTTCGTCTGAGGCCTGATAGACTCGTCTCTTAATAAACATCAGTGATGTGTCACTGGGCGTGTTTCACACACTGTGGTGCGTTCACTGTCACTGGGCGTGTTTCACACACTGTGGTGCGTTCACTGTCACTGGGCGTGTTTCACACACTGTGGTGCGTTCACTGTCACTGGGCGTGTTTCACACACTGTGGTGCGTTCACTGTCACTGGGCGTGTTTCACACACTGTGGTGCGTTCACTGTCACTGGGCGTGTTTCACACACTGTGGCGCGTTCACTGTATATCATCTTTCATATTTTGCATATTGGGATAAAAGTGTTTTAAAAATGTAAATCTATAATACATTTTGTGTGTGTGTGTGTGTGTGTGTGTGATAGTGTTAGTTTACTTGTCCAAAAAACTAACCCCTCCCCCCAGTGCACAGACACACACAGTCAGTTGTGTCAGTGACTGTCTGTCAGAGGCTCAGTGCAGATGTCTGTCTGTCTGTTAAACACTGAGAGATGTTTGAGGAAACACTGCATGTGTTTCTCTAACTAACTCTGCTGCTGCTGCAGCTAACGGGGCTGTTTACACATTCTTAAAGAGACAGTGTCCTGAATGTGATTTACTTTAAAAACTACTTTCAACAACTCAGAGCTGCCCTGAAAAAATCATCACTACATCATTTAATCACATTTCAGCCTTAATGAAGGAAAAAGTCCAAATGTAGTTATTGTGCTGCTAGTGATTAATAAAAGGGTCTTTGTGGCTCCACTGACTTTGACCTATTATTGTTTTTATTGTAAAACTATTGATAAAAAATAAATGGTTTATATCACCTATTGTCATTTAGAGTAAAAATATATAGATATGAATATTGGTCCATATCACCCAGGCCTAATGTAACCAAAGCAGTAACGTTTTATCTTGTAAAGGACATGATTGTATAAACTGTGTGAAATGAGGCGTTCAAACACTGTTTAAAGTATGATTTTATTAATATGAGTGTGTTACCTCAATAACTAATAGAAATCACTAGACTGATATGATGCCTTGTTATGTAGCATGTGATGCTAATGCTAATGCTACACTACTTTAGTTAAACAAAGTAAAAAGACTGTGACTATAAGAACATGTCAGACCTTTAGTTTAATGATAAATATACTTAGAACCAGTTTGATAAAATGCTTACATACAATTAAAAAAAAAAAAATGTTGTAAATTATCTTTTATTCCTTTTTTCCATTTAGGACGATGCTTTTAAGTAAGTGAATTGGTTTGTTTTATTGATAAATAACTTAAATAAAATATCTAAATGATTTGAATGAAAAAAATCATATTGTGATCGTGATTTTACAAAGAAAAAATTGTGATATGATTTTTTTCCCCCATATCACCCACTCCTATATATGTATGTCTGTGTTAGACATGAACTAAATGAATTAAAACTCTTAATCAGCTACTACCAGTGTTATGATCACTGCTAGTAGCTGAATTACACTTGTAGGTTATATCATCATAAATACATAGTAAATGAAACAAATGTCTAATCTAATGTTCATTTGAACTGTTCTTATGATTATTATTGTATGTAATAGTGTATTTCTATAGACATTGATTCAATGAAAAATGACTTGATGTTTGAATGTTTTTACATGATGATCTTTTTAATGACGTCCTTTCTGTTACAGACAAGGAGAGCTGAGGTAAAGGTAGCACTGCCTTGGGCCACAGTGTTTTAAGTGGGAGCCTCTGTCATCATCAACATCTGTGATAAACACCTACAACATGAGACATGTCCCCAGATAAATGATGGACAGTTGTTGATATGAAATATTGACAAAAAAATGTATTAATTCTTGTTAGTTTTCATTTGTAATTTGTGGTTGATTAAAACTATCATTAGGAGGACACAGTGCAGGGAGAGCTGCTGGTATGGAGGTGATGACATCATTCTGAAGGTAGAAATCAATGTTAAAACAGGACAAAGTCATGTCAAAAAATGAGACTTTTTTTTTTTTTTTCATTAGAACGCATCAGGTCACTAAAGTCTCACTCTTATTTTCTGAAACTTGGCAGCCCTGCTGTTACTGACTGTGACAGTGAACGCACCACAGACCTGTTGCAGGATATGGAGGACCAAAACCTGCCAAAGTTTTAAATAAACGAATAAACATGAAAGGAAAATTTTATACAAATAAATGAATATAAGTGGGGAAAAAATACAAAAATTAAAATATCATTAGATAAATAAATGAAAAAAAAATGTCTAAAAATTAGATATACATTGATAAATAAAAAAGACAATAAAAATATAATTTATTTTATTTCATTTTTCAGTTGTATTCATGTAATCATTTATTTTATGCATCCAAAAATCTATTTATTTTTGTTTTGTATTTATTTTTGTTTTGTATTTATTTTTGCTCTGTATTTATTTTTAATTGTATTATTTTATTCATTCGATTAAATGTTGGCAGTTTTGGTCCTCCATAATGCAGAGAATTTTGAAAATTGAAATAAGTAAATATAAGTGGAAAAAAAATACAAAAGTTAAAATATAAAAATCTGTACAGCGCAGAAAGGCCCTCGGGCTCAGAGACAGGCAGAACAAGAGTTTGACGTATTTGTAACATATCCCCTGAAAAGCAAACCATAGGTACTTTATGTGAGGAGGATATATTGGGATGTGGAAATAAGTAAGACAGATGCCAACCAGTCGCTCTGATGCACCAGACGTAGAAGGGAGGAATGTGTGAGTATCCTGAAAGTGTATTATCTGAGGCCCCTGTTCATGGCTTGTTAATCCAGGACAGGATGGATCCCGGTCCACCCTCGTTTGGGGACCAGAAAGCACCTGAAATAAAATCACTCCCGGGAGCGACTGGAAGAGACCACTGAGATTGCTCCTTTGTGCAACAGAGTGGTGATCTCTTCCTGTAACACACGGGTTGAATCTCCTCGGGCCCGGGAGTGTATTATGCCGGCGAAACCAGGAGGGAAAAACACAACCTGCAGTCTGTATCCCTTCGATAGCTTCCGTAAGGCCCAGGGTGGGGCTGCAAGCGCCTTTCATCTGCCTATCCTCAGGGAAAGAGAGGTCAGGCGCTCTGGAGCCCTCATTGTGAGAGGCGTCGTTAGCGGTGGCGCCTTCTCCCGGAGGCAGACTGCATGCAACCCAGACACTCCAAGAAGGCGACCTCTGCCGGAGGACGTCCGCATAGCTTGAGGTGGCTGACCCACGTAGTGGCAGAGCCTTCTCGTGGCAGCGGTGGGCTGCACGCAATTAGGGAATCCATCCGCGGTGTGGTGAAGCCCCCCACAAGGACTACTCCCACAGTGGAGGACCCCCTGTTGGCAGGACAGTGCCATACCCCCCGGAGCAAGCACGCATTGCTTGTTCTGGGGGACAGAGTGACCACGGGAGGGGGTCGAAGCCTCCCTTCGAGTGGAGATAACGGGTCCCGGTATCACCCTGCTTATTGTGGCAGGCAACGCTTTCACATTTAGGATTGCCTCTGGCCTTTGGCCTAGAGGCGAGAGCGATGAGCACATCACATCACAGGAGGGGGCAACAGCCAAACCTCCTGTAGAACCTGTCCGTCTTTCTCAGTCATCAAAGGGCCAAGCCTTGGCAGAGGGGAGAGAGGGGGGTGAAATGTCCATGGAAGCGTGCGTAAAAGCGGAATAGCTGGAGCCAGCGAACGAGGAACAGTCAGCTTCAGCTTTGGGGCGAGAGAGGAAAGCAGTCAGGCCGTCTTTTTTTTTTATCCGTGCCTGCTTGCGCTAAGATTGTTGCAGTGGCAGCTGGGGTCGTGGCGGGGAGGGTCTTGGAGCCCTGAACAGCGGACCCTTGGAAGGAAGTTGTGAGACCGTTCTCAGACGTACAGGCGGAGACGTGAGCGAACGCTTCCTAGGGAGGCAAAGGCATAGAACCTCATCGTCCCTTTTTTTGCCTCGCAGCACCACTGCATTGAGGACAGGACGAAGCCAAAAATTCCCTCAGGAACGATGGGAGCATCCAAGATGTTGCATCTTTCAGCATCCCTCAACTTTGCAAGGTCGAGCCAGCAAGCACGCTCCAATTAGGCACCGTACCAAAATCCCCAAGAGTAGCTGCTGTGAAACCTCTGTTAAAAAAGAGAACACTGGATGCCTCTATACTGGCTAACCATATCTAGCAGGTGCACTGTTCCTCACCTCTCCTGTTCCACTGATTGCTGGACGGTGACACATACCTTTTATATACGGGTCTGGCCGCACCTGCCAGCCTCTCTCTATTCTTCCTGGTTCCACCGGCGTGGCGTGGCAGGTACAGGTGTTAAGGAGCCATTGTGGTGTGACAGTGCACGCACCGAAGTGCTCTCTCGCATGTTGGCAATCATAGCACACGCTTTCTTTTCAGCGTTCAAGTAGGCTCACCACTTTTCTTCCTCCTGCTTAGCATGCCTTATTGCGCATCAGTGACGGTCTGTTCTTTGCTGCAGGCTGCTGTGACAGTGGGGACTGGGCTGCCTCGCTGGAAGCCCTCTTGACAGGGTTTGTGTATCCTCATGGGATTATAGCGCACGCATCCCTTATATTCAGTTTCTTCCTGCTTAGTGTGCCTTATTGCACATCAGTGATACAGGATATTGTTTTTTGCAGGATTACTGTTGCTATGGGGACTGTGCTGTCCCGCTAGAGGTTCTCTTGGGTGGGATTGTGCATCCTCGTGGTGAGTTGGCATTGTCCATTCTCCCTCCTCCTCCTTTCTTATTGCTGGTCTTCTGGCTAATAAGTAATAATCTGTGCCACAGTTTGGACCGAGCGCTGCCTGGCCTGCTGTGACCGTGCCAGTGAGGTCCAGACAGAGGCCAATCCATCACCACGGCTCTCTGGACGGTACTACTGTTTTGGCTCTCCATGCTGAACTGGCTTTATATTATTGTTGTTTGATTTTAATATTCCCTGGTCCTGCTGTCAGAATACCGCAGCTGCGGTATTCTGACAGTGTATTCCAACTGTGGACTCCAGGTGGCAACCCAATCCCTGGTGGTGGTTTTTCTTTTATAACATTTCAGTTTGTGTGTGTGTAGTGTCACGGGTGGTCACATAGTTTCCTCTTCCCTCATCGGTTTCGGTCCGCCAAGGTAACCCAGCACTGTCCATTTCCCTGTCTTGGCCTCGTATAATATTAGGTATAGATAGCATGTAGGATTATTTTAACAATCATTTTGATAAAGATGTTTGTAATTTGATCACTGTCTCTTGCCCCGTGGTTAATTTCGAACCTGTGAAGCCTTTAGCCTACCTGATACAACTGTTGATTACTTCCTGGAGTGAAATTCCCCAGGTGGCGTTACTCGGCAACCAAAATTGATTATTCTATGATCCTCATCTTGCCACAAATAGACCAATCAGCAACCTTCCATTCATAGCCAAGACCATTGAGAAGGTGGTCTTTAACCAACTGAATCAATTCTTAACATTCAACAAAATATTTGATAAATTTCAGTCAGGTTTTGGTTCTCATCACAGCACAGAAACTGATCTGATCAAAGTGATCAATGACATAAGGTTGAACACTGATTCAGGAAAAGTATCTGTTCTCATTCTATTGATCTAAGTCTGCATTTGACACTGTAGATCATACAATGTTGTTGCACAGATTGTAAACATGGGTTGGACTAAATGTTAAAGTAATGGTTTAAGTTCTACTTGGAGGATCAAAGTTATTTTGTAAACATAGTAAACTTTGAATCTGACAGATTACCAATGTCCTGTGGGGTTCCTCAGGGATCTGTTCTTGGACCTCTTCTGTTTAGCCTTTATATTCTTCCTTTAGGACACATTTTACACAACTGTAAGGTTGATTATCAGAGCTATGCAGATGATACACAACTATATCTATCACTGAACCCAGATGACTATGGTCCCATTGAGGTGTTGTGTGACTGCTTAGAAAAAGTAAACTGATGGATGAGTGAAAACTTCCTTCAACTAAACCATGACAAGATGGAGGTGATTGTCTTTGGTAACAATGAAAAGAGGACTGCTGTCAGCAAGTATCTGAGTCTGGATCTTTAGAAGATAAAGACCAAGTCAAAAACCTTGGTGTTCTGATTGACTCAGATCTGACATTCAGCATCAGATCAAATCTATCACAAAAACATCTTCTACCACCTAAAGAACATCTCCAGAGTGAAAGGTTTAATGACTCAGAAAGATCAGGAGAAACTGGTCCATGCTTTTATCTCCAGCAGACTGGACTATTGTAATGGTCTTCATCAAACATCTACAGCTGGTTCAGAACGCTGCAGCTCAGGTCTGAACCAGAACAAAGAGGTCAGAACACATTAGTCCAGTTTTCAAGTCTTTACACTGGCTCCCAGTCAGCCTCAGAGGAGACTGTAAAGTTCTGCTGCTGGTTATAAATGTGTGAATGGGTTTGGTCCAGAATACATCAGTGAGATGTTAGTCAGGTATGAACCCAGCAGGTCTCTGAGATCTATGGACACAGGTCAGATAGTGGAGCCCAGAGCTCACAGTAACCATGGTGATGCTGTGTTTAGTTGTTATGCTGCAAAGAAGTGGAACAAACTGCAGCAGAGCTGAAGTCAGCATCACATGTGAACATTTTTAAATCAAAGATAAAGGAACTATTTTTCCGCGTATGATTGACAGGGAGATTTTTGGTCATGTTGTTGATGTAATGTGTTTGTTGATGATTTTAAAATATGTTCTCACTGATTTTAAGCTGTTGAATTTTTTCTGTTGCACCTTTTGATCATTTAAAACACATTGAGTTGCCTTGTGTATGAAATGCGCTATACAAATACATTTGCCTTGCCTTGCCTTGAGCAGGCTTGGGTACGGAGACATACATCCGTCACTTTGGACATCTCCTCCACTATAGCTGGGTCCTAACACCAATTAAAATCCTCACAAAGTTCAGCTTGTTATACAGTGAGGAGGGAAAGGACATCCATGGTCCTGACCGAGAGGCCAGCGGCCGCATAGGTTCTGTGGGACAGGTCTGACTGGAGACGGTCCGGTTTTGATGACAGCATGGGTTTACGTGGAGACACAGCAGGCCGGTGTGGGAGCAGGTGCGCCGTGACGAGCGGTTCCACCTGCGACATCATGTGGGCCTCCATGGCCTCACAGTCAAGGACGGAGGAGCCGCTCCCTTTGGCAGCTCGGGGAAGAAGGGGAGAGTTTGTCTCGGAACGCTTCTGGAGAGAGTCCCCATCATATTTTCCACAGTCAATAACAAGGACGTCCTCGTCAGGTGGGGAGATATCTGCTAGGTTCAGCTGAGAGCCCCAGCTGGAGCCAAGAACAGCAGCAGTTCCCATGGACGCCCCACCAGTCTCCTGTGGAGGCATCGGGCACTGAAGGTGGAACAGCGCTGACAAGAGGTCGGGGATTTGAGTGTCATTGATTATCATCAGCGCCCAGGCAACCGGAGCAGGCCTCGTGTCTGTCTTTGTTGGATATTTTTCCACCACATGGACAAAGGCGAGCCATGACGCATCCTGTTCCCTCGGTGAGGGGGGCCTCGTCTTCCATCGCTGCTTGACACAGGCAGGACAGTAGCTGGTTTAGCTTGTGCTACTATGTGGCGGCTAGCACAGGTGCTAGCAGGGATGCAGGCCAACGTGCACCGGAGCGTCCAAGACGTCGAGGACAGTGTTGACTTTTGAACACCAGCTGGGCCGCTGGAGCTCTGTGGCTCGTGTACCATGGTATAGGAGCTGGAGCTGGGCCGAATACCATGGTGGGCCCAGGAGGGAGGCCAACGTGTGCAGGAGCCCAGAGGGCCGTGGTCTGAGACGGCAGCTATGGTGAGCTGGGGTCCGCAAGCTCTCGTCTTGTGGCACAGAGCTAGCAGCGGAGCTGTTACCAAAGTGAGAGGCCACTGAAGGCCAACAAGCACGCCAGAGCGGCAGCATTGGAGGGAGCAGACAGCCGGAGCTGGACCTTGGAGCTTCACGCCTTGTGGCAGTGAAGGACAGCACTCACCATGCAGAGCAAGGTTAGAGCTGTTAAACTTATTTTAATTACACCCCATACATTCACCAAACACACACATTCACACAGGGGATCGGGAAGTGCCTCTCCATTGGGGAATAGAGAGGCACCATAACAGGGTGGTGGGTTGGTACACATATTTGGGCCTCTCTGGTGGGGGCCTGGCCCCTCTGTTGGTGGCTGGGCCACCGCATAGAGTAAAAGTACATCAGGATGGTGCGGTCGGGCGTGGCGGTGGGTCTTGGGGGGGCTTTGCCGGGGTCTCTCCTTGCGGGGTCTTTCCGGGCGGTGTCGGCCTGGTGGGGCGCGGGGGTGCCTCTCCCCCTTGGGTGTGGCTTGGTGCTTGTTTCGTCTCCTGGTGGCCTTGGGGGCGGGCCCCGTGAAGTGCGGGCCCGGGGCGGCCTGCCTCGCCGGTTTGGGGGGTGGGTGTGCTGGGGGGGTGCTGGTGTCCTCTCTGGGGTTGGGGCAGGGTTGTTTGGCGCCTCGGGATGATGCTGTTTACTGGGGGGGGGGCGGCGCTACCTGTTCCGGTGGTTGAGGTTGCTTTCGGCCGCCTGGTGGGTATGTCCTCCCGTCCGCGGACTGGTGGGTGGGTCCGGGGCATCTTTGGCTGGGGGCTGCTGTCCCGCACTGGATGTGTGCCGTTGGGGTGCCTCCGTCCCCGCGGTGGGGGTCGCCGGTTGCTCGCGGGCCGGCGGGGGGCGCTGCCCCGTGGCTTGCGCTGTCCGGGGGGCGGCGGGCCCTGGGCTGCTGGCCTTGTGCCGTCTGGGGCTGTGGGGCAGGGTGTCGGGGCCATAATAGGGGGCCACATCCCGCCGGGGCGGTCTGGCTTGGCCTCTGGAGGGGGCCCTGGCTTTAAAAAACTGAAGCTTGTGGCGCGGGCGGCATCAGCATCTGGGGCGCCCGGGGGGGCTAGGTTGGGGCACCTGGGGACCGGCGGGGGGACTCCCGGCGGCCCCCTGGTGCCTTATGCGGCTTGGGGTGTGGTCGTCCGCCCTGGGCGGGCTGCTCCTGGTGCTGCATCCGTTCCGGGTCCTCCTGGCCTGGGGTCGGGTCCCTGCTGGCTCTGGGCTCGCCGGCGGGTGCCCGCCGGCTGCCCGTTCGGCGTGGCTCTGGTCGTCTGCTGGGCGTGGGCTTCGGCTCCTCCGCTGGGGTCTCGGGCGGGGAGTTCTCTGGACCCCCCCCTCGGGGGGCTGGGCGCGGGGGTTTGGGTGGTGGTGGGCGGGTGGGTGGCTGGGGGGCCTTGGGGGTTGGGGGCTGGGATCGGTGGCGTGGTGCGCTGGGTCCTTGGCTCCTTGGGGCCTTCTCGGGTGTGTATGGGAGGGCAATGGCTGCCTCTCGGCTTGGGATCTTGGGGGCGTTCGGGGGGCTGCTTGGCCGTGGGGTGGTCGCCGGGGGCCCCTAGATTTCCCGCTCTTTCTGCTGGCCCGACTGCTTCTTCGGGCCCGGGGGTGGCTCATGGGTTTTGCAGTAGCGGTTCTTGGAATTACATTTGTCATGGACGCACTGGCCTTGGGCTGTGGGATAACACTCATACTGGGCTCAACCATAGACACGTTGTTCCCAAATACCTGTTTTATGGAATTTCCACTCACTTCCTCCTCTGCTCACAGCCACCACCATTATTCCTAAGCCGCACACTGGTCACCAGACTGGCTTGATAACACAACAATAAGCACAATATACACAACCACAATTTCACATCGCATCACTTGAAACTTATTGACTATTCCCCACCCATTCGTTTTCCTATCTTGTATCCCTCCTCCCTGTTAACTCCCCCCCCCCACCCACCTCACCCTGGTGTAACACTGCCCTCTCTCTTTTACATCCTCCCTTTAATAAAGTATTTACCCTTCCCTAGGGAGGGCTGGTGATGGTCACAATTATGCAATGAAATAAATTCATTTATTTAATTGCAATAATAAAATATGCATTGCTGTTAAAAGATTGCACTTCTTGTAGTGTTAACCTTCAACAGCATGTGCAGACAAGGTAAAAAAAAAATAAAAATAAAAAAGAGCTGTTAAACTTTACTTCTGACCTGGTACGGTCTAAAGCTAAGCATCAGCTCTGCCAGCATTTGTCACCAGGAAAAAAGAAAATCCCACGCTCGATTTGGGACCCAAGGGGCCCCAAAGGAAAAAAAAATTCCAAATTTATGGGAACATAGTTGTGTGATTTTTTGTTTCAAAGGTAATTCAACATAGATTTAAATTGTGCCTCGCACAATTTGATTAGTGGCCCGAGGGGCCCGAGGGCCCCCCCCCCCCCCCTATTTTAGGCAAATTCCATGAAAGTTGTTTTCTCATTTCTTTGTGAGTCAAATATTGTGATTGGTACCAAATCATTGACACATACTAAGATATGAATGGGGTCCATTACTCCGTATTTGCCACAAGGGCACCGTGTTTCAAATGATTACTCCTCCATTAACGCTCATTGAATCGGGCTGTAATTTGCCATGGATATTCTATGAGCGGATGTCAAGAGCCTCTAGGAGACCTTTTTTTACTCGTTGGAACTGAGTCACGAGACTGAATTCTCCCGAACGTGGTACGTGCTATTCGGCGCGGAGACGTTCTGCGAGCCGGCCGAAGTTCATCCTAACTTGTTTTCGTAACAGATTGAAAAGGAATGACAACAGATCAACTGTGGGTAAAAGCCGAATATATCTAAATATAATGGAGCCAAACAATTGCCTTTAAATCTTGAATAAATGTATTTGTGACAAGGAATTTTGAATGACATCCATACATACGTGAGCAGCTTTCCACTCTTTATACACTCTGCTGTTTACAATTATTCTGTATTCTGCCCATAAAAATGTTGTATCTGTCACAATTCTATCTCCCAGGCCTTCCCTCAGCGCTGTGTAATGCCTTGTAAAGTCAGCCGTGTGTGAAATGGTGTTTTAAAATAAATGAAAGCGAGCAGGACGTGATGAGAGGGAATATTGGCGTGTCAGGCAGACGGACAGCAGTGGAAACGGAACAAGAGCAGCAAGGATAGAGGATTAAATAAGAAGCCCAAGACCTATATTGACATGTCACCAGCCAGGGACATTTTTCATTGTCTCATCAACACAAAGCAACATGGGAGATCAACCCAACCCACCCCACCCTCCCCCATCAGATAGGCACATCACATTTAAAGTGTTGGGTGTAGTTTTATTATTTCAGGTAATGTTTTGGACAGAGAGTGAGTAAGAGCATCAGTGTCAGACTGTGGTGAGGAAGAGGAGGAAGAGGAAGAGGAAGAGGAGGAGGAGGAGGAGCAGTAGGAAGAGGAGAAAGAGGAGGAGGAAGGAGAGGAGGGACCACACATCACCAGGGTTGTCACCTCACCCCAATAAAATACGACTGGAATCACTTTACATTCCCCTCACCATCACACACGTCTGACCAATCAGATCAGAGCACATCATTTTGCACTGTAAACTGGACACATGTGGTTTGTTTAAAACATAGATTGTTTTCCTAACATGATAAATAACTGTGATTATGATCGTGATTACAATGAGTTCTGTCAAGAGATTTAAAAAAAATAGTGCGATTAATTAATCAAGTGTCTTTATAAAGTCGTTTATTGTTTGTTTTTAACAGACTAGAACAGATGCAGACGTAGACATTTACATTCCTCTGTATGTGACTATTAGTCCCTAGGGCTATATGTCATAATGATCTGTACTTTAGTCAATCTCCAAATAATAGAAAATACAAGTGGAATAAAACATATGTAGTGTTAGCACATCATAAACAGTAACAATACTTTACTGACACTGAATTTGTTGGTTTTACTCTCCTTCAGATAATAATATTCATCATATGAGTTTGTTCATTTGTCAGACACGGCGTCCATGCTAGCTGCTACATGTTTAGCATTGAGGTGCTCGCTGCTACATGTTTAGCATTCTGATGCTAGCTGCTACATGCTGATATATTGCCCAGCCCTACTTCTTAAATTATAAAAACATAAATGTGTATATGAAGCACATGTGTTTATTTAATATACTTACAGTTTATACATATCAACACACCCCTGGCCTGACTCCAGGGTGGGGCCCCGGCTGCGCCATACCGGGCAACGTCACGGTCCTTGTTCTATCTTTATTCATTAAGGGGTCTTCTGAACTGCGCTTAGTCTGACCTGTCACCTGGGACCTGTTTGCCATGGGAGACCCCACCAGGGGCATAATGCCCCCGACAATTGCGTGCCTCGGCGGCCCGGTCCGCGTCCACGACTTCTGGCTGTTGGGACATGGAACGTCACCTCACTGGGGGGAGGGAGCCTGAGCTTGTGCGTGAGGTTGAGAGGTACCGGCTAGATATAGTCGGGCTCACCTCCACGCACAGCTTGGGCTCCTGATCCCAACTCCTGGAGAGAGGCTGGACGCTCCACTTCTCTGGTGTTGCCCATGGGGGGAGGCGGCGGGATGGGCTTGCTTATTGCCCCCCAGCTCAGCCACCACATGTTGGAGTTCACCCCAGTGAACAAGAGGGTCGCGTTCCTACGTCTTCGGGTTAGGGACAGGTCTCTCACCGTTGTCTCGGCCTGGGGGCCGAACATCGGTGCAGAGTACCTGGCCTTCTTGGAGTCCCTAGGCACTAGTCAGTGTCCTGACTGGAGACTCCATTGTTCTACTGGGGGACTTCAACGCCCACAACAGTGAGACCTGGACAGGGGTGATTGGGAAGAACGTCCTCCCGATCTGAACCCGAGTGGTGTTCTGTTATTGGACTTCTGTACCAATTACAGTTTGTCCATAACGAACACCATGTTCGAGCACAAGGGTGTCCATAAGTGCACGTGGCACCAGGACACACTAGACCGGAGGTCGATGATCGACTTTGTAGTTGTATCATATGATCTCCGGCCGTGTGTCTCGGACACTCGGGTGAAGAGAGGGGCAGAGCTGTCCACCGATCACCACCTGGATCCGGGGAGGAAGCCGGTCAGACCTGGCAGGCCCAAACGTGTTGTGAGGGTCTGTTGGGAACGTCTGGTGGATCCCTCTGTCAGTGGGGTCTTCAACTCCCACCTCCGGATGAGCTTCTCCCAGATCCCGAGAGAGGTGGGGGACATAGAGTCCGAGTGGACCGTTTTCTCCTCCATTGTCAATACGGCCATTCGCAGCTGTGGCCGTAAAGTCTCTGGTGCCTGTCGCGGCGGCAATCCCCGAACTCGGTGGTGGCGGATGGAAGTAAGGGATGCCGTCAAGCTGAAGAAGGAGACACACCTGGCCTTGTTGGCTGGTGGGACTCTGAAGGCAGCTGAGAGGTACTGGCAGGCCAAGCGTGCTTCAGCCCGCGCAGTGGCAGAGGCAAAAACTTGGGTCTGGGAGGAGTTCGGAGAGCCATGGAGGAGGATGATCGGTCGGCCTTGAAGAGATTCTGGCAAACCGTCCGGCGCCTCAGGAGGGGGAAGCAGTGCTTCACCAACACTGTTTACAGTGCGGGGGGGCTGCTGACCTCAACTGGGGATGTTGTCAGGCGGTGGAAGGAGTACTTCGAGGGTCTCCTCAATCCCACTGCTACCCTCTGGATTGGCAGACTGGGGTGGTGGTCCCTCTCTTTAAGAGGGTGTGCTCCAACTACAGAGGGATCACACTCCTCAGCCTCCCCGGTAAGGTCTACTCCAGGGTGCTAGAGAGGAGGATCCGGCCGATAGTCGAACCTTGTATTCAGGAGGAACAATGCGGTTTTCGTCCCGGCCGTGGCACCCTGGACCAGCTATATACCCTTCATCGGGTGTTCGAGGGTTTGTGGGAGTTCGCCCAACCAGTCCACATGTGCTTTGTGGATCTGGAGAAGGCGTTCGACTATGTTTCTTGTGGTGCCCTGTGGGGGGTGCTCCGGGAGTATGGGGTCCGGGGCCCTTTGCTAAGGGCTGTCCGTTCCCTGTATGACCGCAGCAGGAGACTGGTTCTCATTGCCGGCAGTAAGTCAGACCTGTTTCCAGTGCATGTTGGTTTCTGCCAGGGCTGCCCTTTATCACCAGTTCTGTTCATCACTTTTATGAACAGAATTTCTAGGTGCTGCCAGGGACCGGAGGGAGTCTGATTTGGGAATCTCAGGATCTCATCTCTGCTGTTTGCAGACAATGTTGTTCTATTCGCTTCATCACTGGGGCGGTTTGCAGCCGAGTGTGAAGCGGCCGGGATGAGGATCAGCACCTCCAAATCTGAGGCCATTGTTCTCCACCGGAAAAAGGTGGCTTCCCCTCTCTGGGTCGGTGGAGAGTACTTACCTCAAGTGGAGGAGTTCTAGTATCTCGGGGTCTTGTTCACAAGTGAGGGTCGGATGGAGCATGAGATTGATAGACGGATCGCTCCGGTGTCAGCAGTGATGCGGTCGCTGTATCGGACTGTTGTGGTGAAGAAGGAGCTGAGTCGGGGGCAAAGCTCTCAATTTACTAATCTATCTACGTTCCTCCCCTCACCTATGGTCATGAGATTTGGGTAATGACCAAAAGGACAAGATCGCGGATACAGTTTCCTTTGCAGGGTGGCTGGGCGCACTCTTCGGAGTAGAGTCGCTGCTCCTTCATGTCGAAAGGAGCCAGCTGAGGAGGCTCGGACATCTGTTTCGGATGCCTCCTGGTCACCTTCCTCGGGAGGTGTTTCAGGCATGTCCAATTGGGAAGAGGCCTCATGGAAGGCCCAGGACACGCTGGAGGGACTATGTCACTGAGCTGGCCTGGTGTCGTCTCGGGGTTCCCCCAGAACGGCTGGAGGAGGTGTGCGTGGATCGGGAGCTCTGGGCATCTCTGCTGAGACTGCTGCCTCCCGGCCCCGGATAAAGCGGAAGGAAATGAATGGATGGATGGATGGATTATTAATTGCACTTTTTATTTGAAAAACAAATTGTGAAAAATAATAATAGATTTTGTTGTTGTTCATTTGATTCCCAATAAAAACTTGAAGTTATGTATATAACCCCGGTTCTATGAGTAATATGAGTGAGATGTCTCACTATGGGATGCAACCTCTGTCTGCATTTCTCAGAAGCATTTTATTCAATCTGCCAATCCTGATTGGCCGGTAAAGCGCGTCCGTCCGCTAGGGGGAGACCCACCTCCTATAAAAGGAGGACGCAGACAGGTGTGCACCATTCAAAATAAGCACCTCTTCTCCTCGTTTGAGCAAGAAGGGTAGTCTGGTGAGACACCTCACTCATATTACTCTAACCTAAAGTTTTATTTCATAATATTTTGTGAAATGTCTCATTATGGGATATGGAAACTCCCATAGTGCAGACATGCTCATCGAGCGGTACCAGCCTCCAGGGCAGAAGTCTGATCACATCAGGACAGTAAAACCGCCCGTGCCAGGGAGGCATCCAGCATGTAAAAGCGGACAAACGAGAGGCAAGATCCAACTCGCCGCCACACAGATGTCCTGAACAGACACTTCCCTGAACAAAGCCCAGGACGTGACGAGACCCTGAGTCGAGTGTGCACGCAGCTGCAGACCCTGACACGAGTAAGCCAAAGCAATAGCCTCCACCACCCAGTGTGACAGGTGTTGCTTAGCAACAGGCCCAAGAGACAAACAGCTGATCGCTCCTCCTGAGGCCCCTCGTCATATCCATATAAGTGCGGATCGCACGAACTGGACATAACACATTCGACCGCCGCTCACCCTGTGAGGCAGAAAATGCCAAAAGGTCAATGGGAGAACAAGAAACCACAACCTTCGGCACAAAAGCCCGGTTGGGTCTCAGGTTGATCCACGCATCACCTGGGAAAAGCCGAGCGCACGACAGATGAACGGAGAGCGTATGGATGTCACTGACCCTCTTGGCCGAAGCCAGAGCTAGTAACAAGACAGCCTTAAGAGAGGTGAACTTCAGGCCCGCCTCCTCCAGCGGTTCGAAAGCAGGACGTTTAAGTCCCTCCAAAACCACCGCCAGATCCCACGGTGGCACCAGTGGTCTGGACACAGGGAGGAGCTTACGTGCTCCCTTCATAAACCGGCAAATCAGCAGATGCTGACTGGCCGACTTATCCCCCAAAGCCAACGTGACAGAAATACAAATAAAACAACAAAAATACACTTTCACAGTGCGTCTATGCCGAGGGGAGCCTCCGTGCTGCACAGGGAGAAGAACATTGTGCACTGCGCATTTTCTTCCCCTGCGAACAGGTCCACTTCGGCCCGACGTAACGGGCCTACAGCTGCCGCACCACCTCTAGGTGCAGCATCCATTCTCAGTAAAGCAGCCACCCCTGGATAACAGGTCGGCATGCACATTTATGGCTCTCAATGAGAGCAGACACCCAACACTCCACAGGATCAGCCTGCGTTCCAGTGACAGCAACCGATGAGAGTGCAACCCATCCTGACGGGTGATGTACGCCACCGCCATGGTATTGTCCGTTCTCACAGGACATGATGCCCCTTGAGAGACGGAAGGAAATGGATCAGTGAGAGGAACACCGCTGACAGCTCCAAGTAATTTATGTGAGTGCACTGGAGGACCGCATTCCAGCGACCCCTCACAGCCCAGCCCTCGTGGGTCCTACCCCAGCCTGTTAAGCTGGCATCCATGGCGACCACCTTCCTGGACGTAAAGATGCCCATAGGCACCCCATCCGTCAGGAATCTCGGGGCACACCAGTGGCGCAGAGCAGCGCGGCATTCCGGTGTAACAAAAACTCTCCATGCACCATGACGCACAGGATCAAGCCCATGTGAAGCCACCCACAGTTGGAAATCTCTCATGTGAAGGCAAACAAGGCGGATCACAAGGATGCCCGAAGCCATCAACTCGAGTAAACAAAGACAAAGTCTGAACTGAACAGACGTGCCCGCCCAAAACAACCCAAGACACGCCCCGAACGAGCACAGGGGACAGGGTGATGGCGAGAAAGCCGCCATTCCTGACTAGGAGGGGGCCAGAGCCTCCCTGCTAGTGGGAATAATGGGACCCGCCACCACTCTGCTTATTGTGGCAGACTCTGCTTTCACACGATGTGCCCCTGGCCTTCGGCTTAGGGACGTGAGCAATGAACACATCACTCTGTTTTGAATGTGTGCGTGGCTGCCTGCTTGTGGACATGCAGGGGGGCAACAGCCGAGCCTTGGCAGGGGGGAGGACAGGGCGAGAGCAGCTCAAAAACGCACCATGAGAAAGCAAAGGAGTCGAAGCTGGAAAAAGAGGTAACTTTTACTTTGTCATTAAAGGAGACAAACAGTCTTTTTCTTCCTCCTCGACTGCGTGCGCTGAGCCGGTTGTGCCGGTGCAGCAGCAGCCGTCGGAGCTATGGAGTTACCGGGCCAGGTGGGCGGGCCTCGATGAGGCTGTGACGGAGCCGGCCGGGGAACGGAAGGTCTCGCTGCTTTAACCCGCGAACCCTGGGGAACAGCCTGAGGGAAAGCTCTTCGTTGCACCGGTGGAGATGTGAGCGGGGGTGTCCTGGGGAGGCAGACGCGGAGAGCCTCATTGTCTCTCTTTTTCCCCTCGCAGCGCCGCTGCATCGAGGACAAAGCGGTGCCGAAAATCCCTTGTGGAACAACGGGGGCATCAAGGATGACAATTTTCTCCCCGTCAGACAGTTTGGCAAGGTCAAGCCAGCGGGCCCGCTCCTCGATAATCATATTACCCCTCACCTTCCCCATGGCCTGCATAGAGCAGCGCTGTGTGCGGAGGCACACATCGGCAACCGTGGATAACTCTTCCATTGTCGCCGGGTCCTGAGACAGTGAAAAATCTTCACAGAGTTCAGCCTGATAGGCAGTGAGAAGAGAGAGGACATTCAGAGCCCTGACTGAGAGAGCAGCAGCAGCATATATCCTACTGGACGGGTCTGACTGGAGACGCTCCACTCTGAACGGTAACACGAGCCCCCGAGGGGACACAGCGGGCTGTCGAGGGAGCAGGTGAGCCGCAACGAGGGGCTCAACCAGCGGCATGCGGATAAGGCTTAGGCTCTCCATCGCCTCACAGTCGAGGGATGGGGCACCTGATACAGGGTTTTTTTCCTGTGAATGAGCGGTCTGTCCAGGCACGCGTCACCTCAACAAGCAGCTCAGGAAAAACATGGAGGACCTGTCTTGGAGCAGTGTGCATAAAGAGAAGCTTCTTCCCCTCGTAGCGGGACCTGGTGGTTTCAATCACTACTTGTGGAGCCCTCCATCTGCTCCTGACAGGTGAAAGAGGTGGCAGGAAGCTCACTCTGAGCCGGGGTGATGAAAGGTTCGTCCTCCTCGTCCACACCCAAGCCGAGAGGGTCAGAGGAGTCATCATCAAGCTCTCCACAGTCGATCAAGAGGGCATTCGTCGAGCTGGGAACCCTAGCTGGAAACCTGAGCAGCCGCTGTGTCCATCAGCGGAGCCTCCACCACACCGGTCTCTCCAGGGACATCGGAAGGATGGAAGGGGTCCTGCTCGGACAGGCCAATTTGGCGTGCCAGCGTCCTGTGGAGGCTCCGAGCGTTGAACGAGGCGCAATGCACAAGCCCGGAGACTCAACCGCCATACGGGCATGTTCCAGACCCATGCCACTGGGGCAGACTTTGTGCCTGTCTTTGGTGGAGATTTTACCCCCACATGGACAGAGGCGAGCCCCAGATCGTCCCGCTCCCTTGGTGAGAGGAGCTGTAGTCTCTGTCACCGCATGGTGCAGTCAGGAGAGCAGGTGGCTTAGCCAGTGCTACCAAAAGGCAGCTAGCACAAGTGCTAGCAAGGACACATGGCAACGTGTGCTGGGCCGTCTGAGACGTTGAGGACAACGTTGTTTCCTGTCAAGACGGCAGCTTTCGCTGTAGTCTGAAGCTCGGGTACTGCAGCACCAGGAGCTCCACACTTTCGTGAGAGCCCAGAGGGAGGACCAACGTGCGCATGGCCCGTAGGCATTGAGGGCAATAGAACCAAGAGGACTGTAGGTGAGATGAGGTCGACGCAGCAAGGAGCATGCAGCGGGGCTAACACCGGAGTGAAAGAGCCGCTGGGGACCAACGTGTGCTCGAGCAACAGCGTTGGAAGGAGCCGTCAGCCGGAACCGAGGCTCGGAGGTTCACCATATTTTGGCAGTGAAGGACAGCATCTACCAAGCAAAGCAAGGTAAGAGCTGTATTCTACCCACTTTTCGACCTGTTGTGGTCCAAAGTAGGCGCTAGTTCTGCCAGCGTCCGGCAACTGGAATAAAGAGAATCCGCCTGTGGACAGTTAAGCTGGCAAAGAATAACGCAAGATAGCTGAGAGAATAAAAGGTGTTTGAATGCTGCGAGCCTGTCCGTGCCCTCCTTTTATAGAAGGTGGGTCTCCCCCCAGCGGACGGGAAAATACAGTAAAAAACACAAAAAACACAGAAAATACTCTAAAAAAAATTACCCCAAAAACCACAAAATGAAAACAAAAATACATAAAATGATTAAAAAAATATACAAAAATACAGAAATCTACAACAAAAGTCCACAATAAGACATGAAAAACACAAAAAATGACTTTGCAAACCCACAATGTTAACAAACAAGCAAAAAGACAACAGAAATAAACAATATGACTCCAAAAAGTTTATATTTTACAGGAAAATGCACAAAATGCCCCATAACTATAACAAGACCTCAACAAACATACGCAGAATGAAAAATACATAAAATCACTATAAATGTCTTTGTTATTTCCTGTATTAATAATTTGATTGGTCATTATTATAAATGCTGAGTCATGAATGTTGATAATGTGGCCCTTCCATCAAAGACACACATTTTTGTGGCTCCTGCTGTGATAGTGTCCCACCTCTGCTCTAAAGGGCCAGATTTGGTCCCTGAGCCTGTAGTTTGACACCTGTCTTATAATAAGACTTGATGATAAAAAAAAGTAATTAAGAAAGAGCTGTAGATTCAAAGTGCATAGCTGAGTTGTTCCAACCTGGCAACCCAAGCCATTGGATTGGATTCATTTTAATTAATACTGAGTGTTAAAAAGTAAGTAATTTATTTATTTATAAAGTGCTTTTCACAGATAAAATCACAAAGTGCTGTACTGAGCAGTGGAGAAATTAATACAAATACAACATCATAATAGATTAATAAAACATGGATGCATATACATCATAACAGCATAATCATAAAAGGATAATAAAAATCATTTAAAATCCAGTAACTAAAAGCTTTTCTGAAAAGTAAAGTCTTTTTAAAAGTAACCACACAGTTGAGCTCCCTGAGAGACTGGTGCAGGTTATTCCAGAGTCTGGAACACCAGGTCTCCTCTGGTTTTACATTTAGTTTTAGGGTCTTTAGGAGACCCTGGTCTGAAGACTGAAGACTTCACCCTGAAGTGTAGGGGTACAACAAGTCTGACCATGTAACGCTCATGTAATGTAATAACTAATATTTATAGTTTATTCTAAACTTCACTAGAACCAGTGCAGAGTAGAAAGAATGGTGGTAATGTGGGATGTTCTAGAAGCACCAGTTAAAAGTCTGACAGCAGCGTCTGTACGATCTGGAGTCTGTTTATTATTATTATTATTATTATTATTATTATTATTATTATTATTATTATTATTATTATTATTATTAATAATAATTTTCTCTGATTGGCTCATTTAGTGATTAAACGTTGGATGATGTGAGCAGCTGTCATTTATTTATTTATTCTACTTTATGATTTTACTAAAATAATAATACGTGCAGTAACTATAAAGGCTGTTCTCTCATTGTCTGAGGAACAATTACATTATTTGTGTTTATGATCCACGAGGCACCAAGTGAATAATAATCGTCTTTAAGTGTCCGATTTATGGCTTGTTTTTTTCTTTGTGTGTGTGTGCGTGTGCGTGTGTGTGTGTGTGTGTGTGTGCGTGCGTGCGTGTGTGCATGTGTGCGTGCGTGGGTGAGTGTGTGTGCGTGTGTGTATGCGTGCGTGCGCGG
>NC_041047.1:34590706-34737388 GCF_900634775.1 Gouania willdenowi
CCCAAGCCACCCCACCCGGCGCAGCACCGCCCGCCCTCCAGGTGAAGGCCACAGCCCCCCCACCAGCATCCCGGGCTGACAGGAGCCCCCCAACGCCCAACCCAACGGGAGAGCAGGCGCAGAGTGAAGGCAGAGGGGGGGAGGACGAGACAGGAGGACAGAAAGCAAGAGGAAAGAGTCGCAGAGAAACACGCAGGCCCCAAGGGCCATCCAGACGCACATGGAGGGGGAAGGAGAGCAACATCAAACAGCCCAGGGACCACGAGAACATCCGAAAGGGGCGCACACCCACGCAGAGGCACCCAGTTCTTTCCAATTCACTAATATTATTTTTTTTACTATGGCGAGTGCCGCAAGGATTAATTGCGATTGGTTTGCTGGAAGATCAAGCATAGTCAGGTCTCCAAACAGACATAGATTTGGAGATAGAGGAACCTTGCAGTCCAAAATGGAGGACAGTTTTTCAGTGATTAGAAACCAAAACTGTTGAACTGGGGAACAAAGCCATACGGCATATAAATATGAATCAGCTGTTCCCTGGGTGCAGCAGATGTCTGTTGGGGAGAAGCCCATTTTATACATTTTCTGTTGGGTAATGTGGGATCTGTGGAGGACCTTGTATTGAATTAGCTGTAGATTTGTGTTTTTAGTCATTTTAAAGGTATTGCAACAAATTTCTGTCCAGAAATTGGTGTTTGTAGTGATTGAGAGTTCAGCTTCACATTTAGCGATTGGAAAGTGATTAGAGTTAGTGTTTAAGAGTGCTCTGTATATTTTTTAGTTTTTTTTTTTATTTTGTTGACATTTTTTTCATATATACTGTATGGCCAGTTCTGGAGGTTGTAAAGTGATTAAATCTATTGCCGTATTTTTCTTAATTGTCTCTGTTACTTGTAGGTACTGAAGAAAATTACTTTTATTTATATTAAATGTTTGGGTTAGATTGTTAAATGTCCTGAGTTTATCATTTTCGAAGAGGTCTTGGAGATGAATAATTCCGCTCTCTTCCCATGTTTTTAGATAGAGCAGTGTTTTTCTGTTTCTAAAGTCAGGGTTGTGCCAGATTGGAGACAGCATGCTAGTTTTTAATTGAACATTTGTAATGTCCAGGGCTTTCCACCACGCAGTCAGGGTGGAGGCAATCAGTGGGTTTTTAAAGCAGTTATGACGTTTGAGGGTCACAGTGATAAAAGGGAGATCAGAGAGTTTAATATGTTTGCAGTCTAGCTGTTCTATTTCTAGCCAGGTGTTGTTGTATTCTTTTGGTTTTAGCCATTCTGTTAATTATAGAATTTGGTTTGCTAGGTAATAATGCGTGAAATTATGGGCTTCCAACCCTCCCTCGCTTTTATTTTTTTGAAGAGTTGAAAGGCTTATTTTGGGTTTTTTATTCCTGGCATAGAATTTTGTAATTGCAGAATCTAATCTTTGGAACCATTGCGTTGGTGGTTTCAGTGGATCATAGAGAACAGATAGTTTATTTTAGGTAAGATTTTCATTTTAACTGAGGCTATTCTGCCAAGTAGTGAGATGTGGAGATTGTTCCATCTCCGCAGGTCTTCTGTGCACCAACAGCAGATCTAGGTTCAGTTTAATGAATTAATTTAAGTTTGGTGATATACTTAAGCCTAAATATTTATTTGTATTTGTGGGAGAGGGGTATTGTGGGTTTTGGCTTGCCGGGTTCCATGAATTTTTTGTTAATGAAAGGATTGATGATTTTGACCAATTAATGGAATTGTCTGATAATTTAGAGAAGCTGTTTATTAGTTTAAATACTTCTTCTAATGAGGATTGGAGTTCTTCCAAATAGAGTGAAATATCATCCGCATAAAGATTCATTTTGTGTTCTGAGATGGATGAGTGGATTCCTTTAATAACAGAATTCTGATGAACAGCTGCTGCGAGAGGTTCAACCAATATTTTTTAATTTTAACTCGTAAAACCTGTTTTTTCTTTTTTTTTAAAGGTACGCTGAATTGCGTACCTTTAAGTTCCCGACCTTTACTTAAACCGCGGATTTCTGTTGAGTGTTCAATTTTGGCAATGATAGGGCGTGGGTGATTACCGAGACCGAGACGATGGACACCGTGAAAGGTGATGTTTTTCACGGTTTCTCCCTGGATTTTAAGCGCAGACAACATGAAGTTTTTCAGCAGAGCCTCTGTGTCATCATTGGGGGTTTCTGGAATGCCTGAGAATATCACGTTGTCTTGCATACTGCAAGATTGGATATCCAGAACTGTCTCTTTAAGAAGCTTGTTTTCATTTTTCAGCTCTTTTACCTCCAAGGTCACCGCAGATAAAGCCGAATGGATATCACAATTGTCTTTTTGTAAGTCCTGAATTTGTTGGTAGGCAAATTCCAGGCTGACCTTCATTTTCTGAAAGTCCTGGTGCAGTAAATCGACCACACTCAGCCTCTTATTGATGGTGTCGCGGGGTCCTCCCAAAAACACTCCAAAAAGTTGGCAAAACACAGGCGTAGTCAGATTTTAGTGATGTTGAATTCATTTACAGCCGGCCTCCAAAGGTGTAGCCCAGAAAAAGTAATGATGAGAAAATACTATTTACAATAGTTACAATGAAATAAAACAAACAAAAAAAACAAGTTGAATAGAGTCCTTCTGTGACTCATCAGACCAACTCTGTCATCACCTGGTGTTACCTGCTCTGTAACCCAGAACCAACTCTCTCCACTAGGCCATAGCAGCCTGTATTTAAAGTTAAAGCCCCTCCTACTGGGCGTCATCAATCTCATGATCTATTTTTTCCAAAGAATAGTTTCTTCTAAATAAACGTTTCAACACATTGTCATCATTAAATTATAGGCTTTTTAATTACCTATTTAAAATTAAATCAAAACCCCAAATAACACTTATTTTCCCCCAGGAACAATTAATATCTCAATTACCCGCATCATGTGACCATTAGTGGTATCAATAAACTATAAAAAAGGCGGAAGTAATGTGCCCCGTTTCCTCATCCATACATGGGACGACTGCAGGTCAGAGCGCTTTGAATGTATGTATTTTAACAACTAGAGCTTCTAAGTGTGACCTTTGGTTGTTCTATGACTGTTGAAGGAAGGAGAGGTTATGTTATTTAACTGTCTGCACCCAGAACCGCTGTCAGTAGGGAAAAGTTTGGAGGATGACGTGTCTGCTTTAGAGCTGTCTCTGTTTCACGCTGTGTGTGTGTGTGTGTGTGCGTGTGTGTGTGTGTGTGTGTGTGTGTGTGTGTGTGTGTGTGTGTGTGTGTGTGTGTGTGTGTGTGTGCTCTGTTGCCCGCGGTCAGTGACAGACCTGCTCCGTCACATCATTCCTCTCCTCCGGGAGGTTACCAATGTGCGGAAGCCTTGACAGGTAGTCGCGGTGTCGGATGAGGAAGTTGAACGGCTGAAGAGAAAGATACCATCGAGTCAGGCGACTGTTTTGAAAAAGGCCAGCTGGTGTCCTAAATGCTGTATAGGGTCGGCTTGACTTCTCCAGAGGAACCTGGCAGTAGCCTTTGCACAAGTCCAGTGTAGTGATGTATTTTGCTCCAGTAGGTCATCAATTCTTGATATTGGGTAGGCGTCAAACTCTGAGATTGAGTTCAGCTTCCTAAAATCAATGCATATGCAAAGAGACCCATCCTTCTTAAAAACAATTACTACTGGGCTGCACCATTCGCGTTTGTCTGCTCAATGACACCCAGCTTCAGCATCTCCTCCACCTCTTCTTGCAGCTTTGCCACTAGATGTTGTGGTACACGGTAGGGTTGTTGGTGGATCGGTTGGCCCTCCTTCAGGCGGATGACATGCTCAACTACTGTTGTTGTTCCAGGGCTGGCCGAAAACAGTAATGAAGTCTGCTTGAAGACTTGGAGAAGCTGGTCAGCTTGTACTGGAGTCAGATGAGCCAGAATTGGAGAAACAGTTGGTTCAGGAGGTAACAGACTAACATCCTCTTTGTCTTCCAGACCATCATTCAACCAGACCATCAGTCTGAGGGTCATGCAGGGTGGTTTTGAGTCCGGTGATGCCCAGTTGGTTGTAGAGGAGCTGCATCAGCCTGGAGGTGAAGTTTGTGCCTCAGTCGGTTAGGATCTGGTCCGGTATTCCCACCCTGGAGAAGAGTTGAACCAAGGCACGCACCACAGCTGGAGCAGTGATGGAGCGGAGGGGAAAAGCCTCTGGAAATCTTGTGGCATAGTCACATACGACCAAGATGTATTGATGACCACTGCTGCTTTTCACGAGTGGGCCCACAAAGTCCATGGCAATCCTGCAAAATGGCGTAGAGATAACTGGCAGGGGCTGCAGAAACGCCCAGTCGGACCTGCGGGCAGCAGAAGTTTTCTGACATGTGGGGCATGTAGTGCAGTATTTCTGAATATCAGAGTACATTGAGGGCCAATAAACCCGTGAACTAACCCGGAGGTGTGTGGTAACCTAAATGGGAGTGTGTGTGTGAGATGCCTGACAAGGTCTCTACACTTTGCTTGGATCACAAGCCATTTAGCTTCAACAGAAACACAGTAAAGCACATCATTCTCAATCATAAATATATCTTTTCCCACACAATCTCTGATATTCTCTTCAGTTACTTTGGCAAACAAAGGTCTCAATGTCGCATCACACTTTTGCAGCTCAGAAATATTTTCAGGTACATCCCACATTTTCTTACCCAACAAATCCTGTCTGACAGGTGGAGATACCATTAGTTGTTTCTCAAAGCGCCGTTGGCGGCATGATTTTCTTGGCCCCTTAGTGCCACCGTCACACAGACTGTCGAGGTCAGTGAGCGGTTGGACACCAGCTTCCGCTTGGGCTCTGGTAATAACAGGGCATGAAACATTGACATTTGCATCCAATACTCTGGGTTTTTCCACAGCAGTATAAGTCTTCCTTTCATTGTCATGTAGCAAATCTAAAAGCACTGGTAAGTCACATCCCAAAATGACATCAACAGGTAAATGTTCAACTACCCCCACTGTCATAAGATAGGGTTGTTCATCAATGGTAATGGTAAGATCACTTTTTGGATAAAAATGCTTATCACCATGTAAACACGAAATGTCTACGGTTCTGCTGTAGTCCATACTACCTACTGGTACCAGGCTTTGTTTAACCAGGGACATAAAACTACCAGTATCCAATAATGCTGTTACCAGCTGTCCATCGACTATCACAGTTTTAAGTTTAGTTTTCACAGCCATGTCCCCGTTTGAACTTACTTCAAGTCGGGGTGCATAGCAAGCCCTTGTGACTTTAGCTTTGCGTATGGGGCACACAGAAGCTTTGTGGCCTGGCTGCTGGCAGTAAAAACAAACAAGGTCCTTACCCAGTCCACGTTGGTTTGGGACATATTTGACATCACCTGAAGGTTCACGGCTGCTCTTCCCCCAACATGGCCCCATTTGAGGTAGCTTGAAGGATGCCCGTTGAGGTGTACCAATGTTGCGTGGAGTGGAGATACCCTTCCTCGCGTTCTGGTACTGTAGAGCCAGTCTGGCTGCAGGAAGACCCTCCACTGGCTCGTGCTCCTTTACCCAGGTCCTCACCTCCACTGGAAGCATCCGAAGAAGCTGCTCCATGATGATGGTCTCGCCGATTTCCTCCTTGGAATGCTGTTCCGGCCTGACCCAACGTCTGTAGAGCCCCTTTAGGCAGTGGTTGGTCTCGGTTGGATTCTCACCAGGCGGGATAGTCGTGGATCTAAACTGCTGACGGTATGTTTCCGGTGAGATGTCAAACTTTGTCAATAGGGCTGCTCTCAGGTCTGGGTAGCAGTGGGCTCTCTCTTCGTCCATTGCAGTGTAGACCTCCAGTGCCTTCCCGGTCAACAATGGAACAAGTCGCCAGGCCCATTCACAATCAGGCCACTTCCAAGTCTTAGCAATGCGCTCAAAGTGCAGCAAAAAGTTTTCAATGTCCTCACCCATCAGATACTGAGGAATTTTAAGGTCTTGATAATACCTCCATTCCGAATTTGGCTGCTGAGGTCCGCTGCTGGAACCCTGCAACTGAAAGGTAACAGTCTTTGTAGCCTCAGATGGGGACCTCTGATGTTGTTTGTGTGCCGGTGTTGGCAGGTCTAGCCTTGGGCTGCTTGCTGTCACGGTGCTAGGAGTGGCAGCAGGTGTAGGCCGGTTTGGAAGAGAAACCCTTAGGCCCTGGAGCTCTGCTATCAGGCCCTCTTCCCTCCTCTGCTGTGCAGCCATAAAGTCTCTCATCATGGTAAGCAGTTCACCTCCTCCTGTGCTGCTTGCTGTTTCTGGGACATTGGCCCCTGCTGAGGCTGATCCAGGTCTGGGCTCATTGGCTTCCTCCTCTGCTGCCGACATTACCTCCCAAACTGGATCAATCCATTCTGATTCCTCCTCCAGCAGCTCTCTCTGCTGGGAACGTAGTCCTGTGCGTGCTCTTTTGGGCCGGATAAACTTCTTGCGACTAGCCATCCCACTTCTGACACCATTTGTCGCGGGGTCCTCCCAAAAACACTCCAAAGAGTGGGCAAAACACAGGCATAGTCAGAAGATTTTAGTGATGTTGAATTTATTTACAGCCGGCCTCCAAAGGTGTAGCCCAGAAAAAACAAAGATGAAGAAATACTATTTACAATAGTTACAATGAAATAAAACAAACAAAAAAAACAAGTTGAATAGAGTCCTTCTGTGACTCATCAGACCAACTCTGTCATCACCTGGTGTTACCTGCTCTGTAACCATAGCAGCCTGTATTTAAAGTTAAAGCCCCTCCTACTGGGCGTCATCAATCTCATGATCTATTTTTCCCAAAAAATAGTTTCTTCTAAATAAACCATTCCACACATTGTCATCCCCATCATTAATTTATAGGTTTTTTAATTACCTATTTTAAATTAAATCAAAACCCCAAATAACACTTATTTTCCCCCAAGAACAATTAATATCTCAATTACCCGCATCATGTGACCATTAGTGGTATCAATAAACTATAAAAAAGGCGGAAGTAATGTGCCCCGTTTCCTCATCCATACATGGGACGACTGCAGGTCAGAGTGATTTGAATGTATGTATTTTAACAACTAGAGCTTCTAAGTGTGACCTTTGGTTGTTCTATGACTGTTGAAGGAAGGAGAGGTTCTGTTATTTAACTGTGTGTGTGTGTGTGTGTGTGTGTGTGTGTGTGTGTGTGTGTGTGTGTGTGTGTGTGTGTGTGTGTGTGTGTGTGTGTGGGGTTAGTTTGAGGGAGGGTCCGAGACGGGGGTCCGGGATGGGGGTGGCTACTGCTCGGGGGCGGTTACCAGTTACCACTCACTCCTTCCCTCTGTCCACAGCCACCACCAGTATACCTGAGCCTCACACTTGTCACCAGACTGGCTTGATTAAATACATTCATTTATTTAATTGCAATAACTAAACATGCATAGCTGTCTTAAAAAGATTACAGTTCTCGTGGTGTTGACCTTTGACAGCTTGTGCAGAAAAGTAAAAAGAAAAAAAAAAGAAACTGTGTTAAGCTTTAATTTTGAAACTGCACATCAGAATGACTTGAAACTTATAGGGTCACACCATGGGGTTGTTTACTACAACCCTGAAGTGGAGTCAGACAGTAATAACTGGGCATTTTCTCTAAAAATGATGTCAGTCATATGTAATAAGTCTCATTTTTTTTTTTTTTAATTTGATGGGATTTTATTTTGAAACTACACATCAGAATGTTTTGAAACTTATCGTGTCATACAATGAGGTTGTGTACTACAACCCTGAAGTGGAATTAGACTGTAATAACAGGGCGTTTTATTTAAAAATGTCAAAATTTTATGTAACAAGTCTCATATTTGAAACTTTGACAGGCTTTTATTTTGAAACCACACATCAGAATGTCTTGAAACTTATCGAGTCACACCATGAGGTTGTGTACGACAACCATGTTGTGGAATTAGACTGTAATAATAGGTTTTCTCCTTTTAAATTTAATCCAAAATCACATTTACTTTGTCCCATATTTAAATATTTGGTGGCATTTTATTTTGAAACTTGCTAGATGAATCTGAGTTACTTGCCAAGATTTTATAATATCAGTCTGAAGTGAAATTAGTCTGTAGAATCACATAGTTTTTTTTTAATAAAGTGAAATATTAGCAAAATGTCACATTTTAGAGGCATTAATATTAAAATCTACATCTGATTTGCCTGTAATTTTCTGAGTAACTGTGAGGTGGAGAATTATCAGTCTGAACTGAAGTTAGTTTGTCTAAACAGGGACTTTCATCTTAATGTATATCTGAATTATGATAATATTTGACTAATAAGTGGGCTTTTATTTCTAAATTCCACATCAGAAACTCCAGCTACTGTTTATTTTAATGTTGGACCAATTATACACAGATGAAATGTCATTGTCTCAATCTTCTAAGGCTTCAATGTGATCAGAATTAAAAAGGTAATCACATTTCTGTAAATAATCATTAAATTCATTCCTTAGATGCTCAATTATTACCTATGTACTCAATTAAAAGACTGACTGATGATTGAATCCGTGTCATATTGCAGACTGCCGTCATAAGTCTCTGCTTTTATTTTGAAGTCCGTCCTCCGACTGCATTACTATAAAACCGTCAATAAACAGGCACCGCAAATTAGCTGGTGGTTAGAATGACCGAGGACTTCAGAGTGGAGGCTGGTTTGACCGCAGTTATTTGCACCACAACCTGTGTAGCATTTTACATCAGCAAATTTAACCCAGAATTGTTTTTCTGGTCAGACTTTATTTGATAGAATTATCTAGATTTGAAACATATTTCACCATTTTGAGAAAAAATATTGAGATATGAGTTTTGGTTCATATCACCAGCTCTAGTAGGAATGTTCACAGCATTTCAATGTTAATAAAGGTCAACCTACCAGATTCTAATCACATAATTGTATTTAATAAGTGGTTGATAAGTGGGTATTTTAGATTTCTTGTACATCTATATTAAAGTATAAGTGATACTGGAGCTTGGTTGGGGGGTGGGACGGCTCGTAGCGGGCGTCTGAAAATTTCCCTTATTTTCAAATCCAAAACTTGACAGGTATGTTCTGAACTTTATCACGACTGTAAATGGTCTGCGTTATAAAGATTATCTCTTTATTGGATTCAAATTAAACCAGCGCGCAAAAGACATGTAGAACTGTGTGTGCGTCAGATGCTTGTGTAATAAATAACACCAAAAAGCTGATTTTTATCAATAACTTCAATGCACTTTGTGTTTTAATTAGACAACATATTTAATGTGACTCTCTTCCAACAGCTCAGTCTGTTATAGGCCTGTATGATATTATTTAATGTATGAGTGGGGTCAGGTTAAACTTTTAATTATTTTATTTTATATTGTATTTTATATTGATAGAATGTCCGTGCTAAATAAAAAATTTCATATTTTGAAATGATTTATTCTTTTAAGCATTAATATTAATGTATGCAATTGCAATGTTTTAATTTGAGTGATTAGTTCAAATTCAGAACAAGAAATGCAATGGGGGACTAATAATTTGCATAAAAATGCATTTTGGTGTTTCAGTTTCGGACCAAAAAATAATTTGTGTGCATCCCTAATAGAAACTCCTGCATCATGTTTCATGTTCTAATTAAAACACAAAGTACTTTGAAGTTATTGATGAAAATCAGCTTCTTGGTTTTATTTATTATCCAAGCCTCTACACACAGCTCTGTGTACATGTCTTTAACTCGCTGGTTTAATTTGAATCCAATCAAGAGATAATCTTTATAACGTGGACCATTTACAGTTGTGATAAAGTTCAGACGTGCACTGACAGCAGAGTTGTGGCACAAATATAACGCCATACGTGCCGTGCTTCAGATTGTTGTGTAGGGTTCCCACGGTACTACAGTGATGACGTGACAGAAACATAAAACATCAACTCTGCTTAGAAAAGTCTTCAGTGATCAGATGAAATAAATCCAGCCGCTCTGAGTCAGTCCACGGACACGTTGGTCCGTTTCCAGACAACCGCACTGTTCACGTCATCACAACGTTGTTACAGCTTGTTTTACGTGTTCTTTTGTTGTAGTGAACTGCCGTGAAGTGTCTAAACGCGTGTGCGTGCACTGTGTGTTGATGCACTGATGCATATTCTGACTGCTTTTAAAATGTGATCCCCCTAAAATAATCCCTGTTTTTATATTAAAAAAAACCTGTAATCTGATTACACTTTTTTTATTATACTGTCACAGTATACAGTTACATGTTTTTTGTATACTGATATATGTATACTCTCCGAGCCTGTTAATACATAGCGAGTGTAGTGACTAGTGAAAATGTAATTTGGACCTATAACCTAAATCCAACAGGAAGTCTGTAAATTGGAATTTAGCGGACCAATTATGGCTCTTTTCCTCAATTTTTGGCCTCCTCCTCTTTGGAGTTTAATTATTATTTTACGATTTTTAGTTTTTGTTTTGTTTTTTTTGCTTCCATACTGTCTGGTATTAGGACTACATTTTACATATGGGGTGTCAAACTAGGGGGCCACTTTAATCTCTAGTGGACCACAGATTTCAGCAGGAAGAAGAGCAATTTCAACATTAATGTGACCTAGTTTAAACTTCCAGGTATAATTTAAGAGACCAACAATATACAAGCAGTAATGTTCCTTGCCTTGGTTGTCAACTGCCGTAAAACAGCATTAAATTACATTCAATTTAAATTCACTTACATTTGCTTGATATTATGAACATTTTTTATTTAATTAAAAAGAACAATTAGAGAAAATTAGCAGGATTTTGAATTGTTTTTGTTTTTCCCATCAATTTGAGATTAAAAAATGACTGCCATCATGTGATATAAGCGTGGGAAATGTGTAAATGTGTATCCATGTGTATTTGGAGGAACTGAGATAATCAACAACTGAATTGTTTTGTAATTTACACAATGTTACGTGTTTTTTTTTTCTGTCACTTTTCCTTTCTCCTGCGGGCTGAGTTAGGTGCTCTAAAGGGCCGGATTTGGCCCCCGGGCCTTGAGTTTGACACTTATTTTAGATCTACTGTATTTATATGTTATGTAATGCTTTTATTGGACACAGGGTGTCGCTGTTACCACAGAAGAAGAAAAAGAAGAGGCTTCTATTGTCTCTCTACGTCACTGGGTTGCATGTGCTCCCACGTGACTGCCCCCACCAATCAGAAAGCTTTATGCAGATGAGTTCTCAGCAAACGGGCTTTTTCTGACTGAAAAATCAGAACCTGGAGACATAGTGAGAGAGTGTGAGGTCAGAGCAGCACTCACTGGACTTATTATTATATATTTAATATTACCAACAACACTTACACTACTGCAACATGACGTTTGAAGAACCCACCGGAGAGAACTCTGCAGAAAGGTGTGTGTGTGTGTGTGTGTGTGTGTGTGTGTGTGTGTGTGTGTGTGTGTGTGTGTGTGTGTGTGTGTGTGTGTGTGCGTGCGTGCGTGCGTGTGTGTGTGTGTAATGGTTGAGTTACAGGGTCAAAGGTCATATTGCATCAGTTAAACTCATTAAATAACTGCATCAGAAAATGATGAAACATTTTTCCTCAATTTTTATGAAAAAAGAGGAAAAACCAGATTTGAAAAAAATTATATATTTTGAACTATTTAAGTCTGACCATAAGGACAGTTCAGAGTTAAATTTACCACACACGCATTATTTAACAAACAGCTGATCAATATGTTTCACTTTTGCTTTTTCTCTTCTGAGGGACAGCACGTGTGAGTGAGTTCTGTAGTGTGGCTTGTGTAGATAAGGTCTGGGTTAGGACACACTCAGTGATGACAGGGTTTCTCAAATGAGGGTATGTGTACGCCAAGGGGTACGTGATGGCACTACAGGGGGGTCCTAGATAGAGAAAAAGTGGAACAGGGTCCCCCCAGGGGTGAGATGTCCATACATTATAAAATGAAAGAATAAATAAATAAAAATAAATCTATTCGGGAGCCACTAAATCAATGTTTTTCAACCTTGGGTTCGAATTTCTGAAGAATTGAAATATAGTTTGGAAATGTTCTTATTTGTTTTTAAATAAAAACAACACAGTATTAAGCAACTGTATTTCTATACTTTCACTTTGTGAAATTTAAATCTATTTCAACTAAACTGCAGTAAAAATTATTTTGAGCTAAAAAAAAATGTCTTTGGAGTCGCCAGAAAGAGATTTCTTTCAAAATGGGGTCATGACCCCGAAAAAAAATTGTGAACCTCTGCAATAAATACTGTTTAATTCACTTATTTATAAAATAAGGTTCTTTATAATATGTATCACTCATTCTATCATTATGATCTATAGATGTTTTTTAATAGTTTTATGAGCAAAATGTTGTAGTCGGACAAAGGGGGGACTAGGATTCAGAAATAAAAGAAATGAGGACTCGAGCCAAAGTTTGAGAACCACTGATCTATCTGACTTTACATGTTCTGAGAAGTAGCAAAAAAATTACTCTAAAACAAGTATTTTAATATAAAATAAAAAAATATCGATGTATGTAATATTGTATTTTTCTACATCACCAAGAAAACTCGTTTTAAATGTCGATATATTGTCCAGGCCTAATTGAGGTAAATGTTTGTATTATTGATAAATGAATGAATATGTTTTGTCTGTTTTTCAGGATGGAATCTGTGGCTAAAGCTCTAGAGGAGGTTCTGATGTGTGCGTTACCACAGGGTTGCATCACCGTGGGAGTTTACGAGGCAGCCAAGGCTCTGAACGTGTACGTATCTGATCACGTGTTCCTGGGGAGCTGGAGATGTTTCACCTTTGATCAAATCAGTGACTGTTTTACTTTAGATCAAATCAGTGACGTTCCATCTCAGATAAAATCAGTGAAGGTTCCACCTTAGATCAAAGCAGTGACTGTTCTACCTTAGATCAAATCTGTGACGTTCCACCTTAGATCAAAACAGTGACTGTTCCACCTCAGATCAAATCAGTGACGTTCCACATTTAGATAAAATCAGTGAAGGTTCCACCTTAGATCAATTCAGTGATGTTCCACCTTAAATCACATTAGACTGTTCTACCTTAGATCAAAGCAGTGACTGTTCTACCTGAGATCAAAGCAGTGACATTCAATCAATCAATCAATCAATCTTTATTTGTATAGCGCCAAATCATAACCAATGGTATCTCAAGACACTTTACAGTAGAGCAGTCTTAAGGACGGACTCTTCATTTTATGGATACACACATATGCATATATACGTATATACACATACATATGTATCCCACACCCAACATTCCACCTTAGATCAAAGCAGTGACTGTTCTACCTTAGATCAAATCAGTGACGTTCCACCTTAGATCAAATCAGTGACGTTCCACCATAGATCAAAGCAGTGACTGTTCTACCTTAGATCAAATCAGTGACGTTCCACCATAGATCAAAGCAGTGACTGTTCTACCTGAGATCAAAGCAGTGACATTCCACCTCAGATCAAAACAGTGACTGTTCTACCTTAGATCAAATCGGTGACGTTCCATCTCAGATAAAATCAGTGAAGGTTCCACCTTAGATCAGAGCAGTGACTGTTCTGATCTAAGATCAAATCTGTGACGTTCCACCTTAGATCAAAGTAGTGACTGTTCTATCTGAGATCAAATCAGTGACGTTCCACCTCAGATCAAATCAGTGATGTTCCACATTTAGATAAAATCAGTGAAGGTTCCACCTTAGATCAATTCAGTGATGTTCCACCTTAAATCAAAGCAGTGACTGTTCTACCTTAGATCCAAATCAGTGAAGATTCACCTTAGATCAAATCAGTGACGTTCCGCCTCAGATCAGAGCAGTGACTGTTCTACCTTAGATCAAATCAGTGACGTTCCATCGTAGATCAAAGCAGTGACTGTTCTACCTGAGATCAAAGCAGCAACATTCCATCTTAGAGCAAAGCAGTGACTGTTCTACCTTAGATCAAATCAGTGACGTTCCACCGTAGATCAAAGCAGTGACTGTTCTACCTGAGATCAAAGCAGTGACTGTTTACCTTCAATCCAAATCAGTTACGTTCCACATTTCGATAAAATCGGTGAAGGTTCCACCTTAGATCAAATCAGTGATGTTCCACCTGAGATCAAAGCAGTGACGTTCCACCTTAGATTAAAGCAATGACTGCTCCACCTTAGAGCAAATCAGTGACGTTCCACCTCAGAGAAAATCAGTGACGTTCCACATTAGATCAAAGCAATGTGTGTTCCACCTTAGATCAAAGCAGTGACTGTTCCACCTTAGTTCAAATTAGTGAAGGTTCCCCCTTAGATCAAAGCAATGACTTTTTTAACTTAGATGAAATCAGTGACGTTCTACTTTAGATCAAATCAGTGAAGGTTCCACTTAGATCCAAGCAGTGACTGTTCCACCTTAGATCACATCAGTGACTGTTCCACTTTAGTTCAAATCAATGAAGTTCCACCTTAGATCAAATCAGTGACTGTTCCAACTTAGATCAAATCAGTGAAGTTTCACCTTAGAGCAAATCAGTAACGTTCCACCTTAGATCAAAGCAGTGAAGGTTCCGCTTAGATCAGAGCAATGACTGTTTTACCTGAGATCAAATCTGTGACGTTCCACCTTAGATCAAAGCAGTGACTGTTCTACCTGAGATCAAAGCAGTGACATTCCACCTTAGATCAAAGCAGTGGTGTTCAATCTTAGATCAAATCAGTGACGTTCCTTCTTAGATCGAAGCAATGTTTGTTCCACCTGAGAACAATTTAGCGATGTTCCACCTTAAATCAAATCAGTGTTGTTCCACCTTATATCAAAGCAGTGACATTCCACCTTAGATGAAAGTAATGACTTCTCCACATCTACCTATAAAAGCAAGTGCGTGTGTGCACGTGCGTGTGGAGCAAATATTTCCCCGACGCGGTGCGAGTTCGACCTGAAACTTGGTCAACGGGTTCCAAATACCCCAAGTGTGTGTATCTGTTATTATGGAGTAATTTGGTCATTTCAAAATGTTTATTTTAATTTTATTTCACTTCTGGACGGCCCCGAAATGACACCTATTCAGCTGACCTCAGAATGTGAGGGGGCGCTAGCGCATCATCTATATCTATTTCACTACAAAGCTCCTCACCCGAGCAAGAGTCACATGTGCGGCCAGAGCCAATCACTGCGCACACAGCCAAGCAGTCACGGACTGTGGACACACAAGTGAGAGAGAAGAAGATAGTTTAGAGCGAGAAACAGGAGCTCTCTGAATAGATCCTATGAAACCATCAGCCACTGGTGAGTCTTTTGCAGACACGTTTCCCAACCTGTTCAATGGAAAACTGTGTATTCTCTGTGGTGCCGTGCATGAAAGTTAAGCTCTCGGTTCGAAGGTAAAGAATTATTTTTGTTTTTAGAAAAAGACAGCGAATTGTAGATAATAGTTTAATTTACTTACTCACTCATGTAGTTTGGAGCTTTACGTTTTGTTTTGCGCAGTTTTGTTACTTTTCTGATTGGCGCTACAATGTCTATGGAGTTTGGTTATCAGCGTCTCAAACATTCACGGGAACACACACACAAGGTATTTATTTATTTATTTATTATAAAAATATACTAAATGAGTAAAATAAAACAAAAAAACTATACAATATTTATACAAAAAGTACACAAATTGACTCCAGAATCACTCTACAATGGCAAAAACACTTACAAAAAATGTACAAAAAGACAACTGAAAGATAAAAAAACACACCAAATTACTCCAAAAAACATACATTAAAGAAAAATACAAAAAACACACAAAACTAAATATTTATAGAAAAAATACACAAAATGACAACAGAATCACACACCAATGGCAACAAAAAACTATAATTATACAAAAACACAACAGAAAGATACAAAAATACACATAATGACTCCAAAAAACATACATTACAAAAAAAATAAATAAAAGTGAGTAAAAAAAACTACAAACACATTTATCATGTTCGTGTCTGATAGAATTAAACCAGGGAAATCATGCACTATTTTACATTACACCCAAAAATATACCCCTTTATGACAATACAGAGTACAGTGTACACCTCTATGTACATACAACCTTCAAACACATACTCATTTGGCCATAATTACCTCCACTTAAGCTCCCACATGAATGCATACTTCCGATGGGCACTGTACTAGTCTATCTATAAAAGACGGAAACGTTGTGCGTGTGTGTGGAGCAAAAATCTCCCCGACGGCGTGTGGGTTTGACCTGAAACTTAGTCAACGGGTCCCAAAAACCCGTGTGCATCTGTTATTTTGGAATAATTTGGTGTAACAAAATGGTCAAAACGTTAATTTTATAATTACGGCTCCCTCGGTAAGAGCGCGGTATTGAGCGCACTACTTCCGGTTCCGGTTTCATGACGTCACCGTGTCGCAGTTTGTTTGGGTTAAAAAAAAAAAAGGTCAATATTAAAAACGTTTTTGTATTGATAAAAGTCATTTAAGTTAATATTTCATGGTTATTTAATATTATTCCCGTGACTCCAAACTTACTTTAAATCTCCGGTCACGGACTTCACTTCCTCCTTCGTCCTGACGGTCGTTAGCCGATTATATGACAAACATTGTGATTCTTCAGACAGTGATGGTTCCACCTTAGATCAAAGCAGTGACGATGCATTGCTTCTTGCAGAGACCCAGATAACGTGGTGCTGTGTCTGCTGGCTGCAGACAACGAGGAAGACGTGGCTCTGCAGATCCACTTCACTCTGATCCAAGCGTTCTGCTGCGAGAACCACATCAACATCGTTAGGGTCAGCAACATGCGGCGCTTGGCAGAGATCCTGGGAGGAGTGAAGCCTGGAGGGGAACCCGTGGACCTGCACTGTGTGCTGCTCACTGTAAGTCATCAATAGGGGTACAATTATTTTTATTTTATTTAAATTTTCACCTTGTCTGCATATGCTTTGAAGGTCAACAGTATATATGTAGTTCAGCGACGGCAATGCATGTTTTGTTGTTACAATTAAACTAGTACAGTGCCCGTTGGAAGCATGCATTCATGTGGGAGCATAAGGGGTGCAATTTTCCTGGTTTAATTCTGTGGGACATGTGCATGACTTCATCATCACTTTTATATGTTTTTGTTTGGTGTATTTTTCTGTAACATATGTTTTTTTGAAGTCGTGTATTTGTGTATCTTTTGTTGTATTTTTGTGCATAAATGTTTGCTTTTTGTGTAATGTATGTTTTTTAGTCATGTGTATTTTTGTATCTTTCTGTTGTGTTTTTGTGTATTTTTTGTGTAAATATTTAGTTTTGTGTATTTTGAGCCATTTTCATATTTTTGTTGTATTTTTCTGTAATGTATGTTTTTTGAAGTCATTATGTGTGTTTTTTGTATTTTTCAGTTGTCTTGTGCATTTTTTGTATAATTACTGTTTTTTTTTGTTGTGTCGTGTGATTCTGGAGTCATTTAGAGTATTTTAGTTTTTTGGTTTTTTGTGTGTAGTTTTGTGCATTTCTGTTGTCATTTTGGTGTATTTTTTGTATAAGTATTTAGTTTAGTGTATTTTTCTGTAATATATGTTTTTTAGTATCATTTTGTGTGTTTTTTGGAGCGTTTTTGTATGTTTGTGCATTTCTGTTGTCGTTTGTGTACTTCCTGTACAGATGTTTAGTTTTTTGTTTTACGTCATTTGTGCATTTTTGTATATTTATTGTTTTTTGTTGCATCCACGTGTACCTGTCTAACGTTCACTAAACGTATCTATTGTCAGTAGTTAGATGTAGAGGCAGGTGTGACGTAAGTGAAGCTGCAGTAATCAGGTGACCTTCACTATGTAACATGTAAACACTTAGATCTGACTGTAACACTACAGTCACTACCACGCTATGAATGGGTGTAGTGACACAGACTGTAACCAGACTAAATGGTGGTCTGTTATACACACACTCACATACCTGCACACATGTCACACAGACGGTGATCGATAGTGAAGCCCACCTGATGGAGTGTGAGACTCTAATCTCCTCTATTGTTTCTCTCACACACATGCAGTCATTGCACACACCGGAAGTGAGCTGTGCAGTGAAATAGATATAGATGGTGCGCTAGCGCCCCCTCACACTCTGAGGTCAAAAGATGAATAGGTTTCACTCGCCGTGCCGTCCAGAAGTGAAATAAAATTAAAATAAACATTTGGAAGTGACTAAAATTACTCCAAAATAACAGATACACACACGGGGTATTTGGAAGCAGTTGACTAAGTTTCAGGTCGAACTCACACCACGTCGGGGAGATTTGCTACACACACACACACACACACACACAGACCATCCTGAAATTATATTCTAGATAAATTAATTTATTTTATTGCATTGTGACCATCACCAACCCTCCCTAAGGGAGGGTAAACAATAATTTATTATAGGGAGGATATAAAAAGAGAGGGCAGTGTTACACCTGGGTGAGGGGGAAGGGAACAGGGAAGAGAGAGTTAGGGTAGGAAATGGAAGGGGTGGGTAAGAGTCGACTGTTTTAAGGTGAGAGTGAGATGTGAAGTTATATGCCGTGAAACAAAACGCTGTTTTGTTGCCCTGCATTACTTTTAATCTGATTGGTCGGTTAAAATGATTATGTTTCATAAAGTGTAATCTAGAACAGGGGTTTTCAAAGTGTGGGGCGTACCTCCACTGGGGTGTGCCAGAGTTTTTTAGGGGAGGCGCGGCATGCAAGAAAAAAATAAACCCAAAGAAATTGTGGTAATCTATCTCATAAAAAGCAGAAGAACTTTTTTTTTTCAAGTATATTGCTATACGCTCTCTCACCACCAGGGGGCAGGAAGGCTTGTTCCGTGAATAGTCATGTCATTGCGTACAGAATGCGTCTCCTTTCTACACATGACTAAACTTTAGCACCACCTGGCAATGTGGTAAAAACTCACAGTTTTTAGGAACGAGTCTCCAACTTGTCAAGAACATTAATTCTAAATTTCATGTGTATATTATGAACGCAGTAGGAGGAGTTTGCTTTTAAAGACAAAATTTAGAAAAAGTGCTAAATTTGGCCCGCTTAGTTCAAATTGACTTCCTGTTGGATTTAGGTTATAGGTCCATAATATATTTTTGCTTGGCACGATCCACTGCATATACCAACGCCATCCAGCGAGTTCAAACCTGTGAAAAGTTACAAACTCTAGGTGGCGCTAATGAGTCATGAAAGTGCATCAAAAAAACTACACGTTAAATTTTTCACAAACGTGTGTGTGTGTGTGTGTGTGTGTGTGTGTGTGTGTGTGTGTGTGTGTGTGTGTGTGTGTGTGTGTGTGTGTGTGTGTGTGTGTGTGTGTGTGTGTGTGTGTGTGTGTGTGTGTGTGTGTGCTGTAGAACCCTCAGTCGTCCCTGATGAAGGACCCCGCCCTCAGCACAGTGAGTGGGTTCTGCAGAGAGAGTCGGTTCCTGGACCAGTGGGTTCCCGTGGTCCACCTCCCCGACCGCTGAGCCTGGGGTGTGTGTGTGTGTGTGTGTGTGCGTCTGATGGAAATGAACTGCACATGGTGTGTGTTCATGTTGTATGGAAACGTCTCGCCCAGCGTGAGCAGGAAGGAGGAGAAACCACGAGTCAGCGCGTGTTCCCAGGAACGGTGACTCAGCGGATTCCTGGAGCGCGCCTGTGAAAGGATGTGTTTGAGGGGAAACACGTGTGAGGAGGAACAACCCAGCTGTGAAGAGATATGGACCACATTAGCATTAGCATTAACTACTACTAGACACTCTATATTTATTAAACAGTATTTAAAAAGTGTCACATTGATATATTTAAAAGGGAACGATTTTAACTTTATCATTATTTTTATCATTATTATTTCACGGGCAATGCAATTTTCAGACCTGTCGATCATGGAATATTTGTGTGTTTTATTAATTTAATAAGTTATATTTATTGTGCATAGATGACAAGTTAAATTAAATAAACAAAAGATTTACTGTCTTTGATGTCCAGCTCTGACCAGTGAAACTGTAGGAGAAATAACATACTGTACATAGGTCAAAAGTCCAAAATCTAAAGGTTTTTCATGTTTATTATGTTTTGTTGCTTAAATAAATACTTATGTTCAGACTTTGGCACGTTTTGCACAAAATATACTCTGGTCAAATGTTATTTCTAGCTTTGCATTGGATGTAATTACAAAGTAAAACACGGTTATTGAGGGCTGCTGGCCTACATTTAAACTTTTTAAAATAGATTAACTACTTACTGTAATGATAATCTATGTCAGCGTATTAGGGCCACATTCAAATAAAAATAAAAACTGGGCACTAAGACATTAGAGTCGTAATATTTTGGGAACAAAGTCATATGTTAATGAATCTTAATCGTTGTTGATGTTCATTGAATTCTGAGAGTTATACCATTACGAGATTTTAAATATACAATTTTATTTACGCAAAATTATGACTAAATTACAACTTTATTCTCATAACATTATACCTTTAATCTGGTTGTGCTCAGATTTCTTTATATTTTATTGTGTTAATAATCAGATATTTATATCAGGGAAAGTTCATTTAAAAGCCAACATTAAACAACCTGCAGCCCCTGCTTAGAGCTATATAACATAGATAAAACATTGTCAGGAAGCTAAAAGCTAAAGCATGTCATTCTTTATTAAAAAATAAAGTAGTTCAATTATTGTTTCTACAGCCTAGGTTCCCAAAGTGGGGTACGGGTTCCCCCAGGGGTACACAAATTGTCATGGGGGTAGATTATTAAAGAATAAACATTGTAAACTAGAATATTAAAGATATACGTATATAGCGCTGTGGTGGCCTAATGGTTAAAGAAGCGGGTTTGTTAGCTCACCCTAACCCTTAACCCCAATCCAGCTGCTCCCTGGGGGCCTGCAGTTATCAGCCCACTGCCACCCCTTTAGGAAAATGGGTAAAATGCAGAAAATAACTTCACTACGGTAATGAATAAAGGTTTCATTACTTTTTATTTTACATTATTTTTATTTTAGAAATGGATCAGCAGTCAGGAGCCTCCACGCATTACAGATTATTATTATTATACATTACTCCTCAATAGGATAGGAATAACTTAGAGTCATGTTTTACTGTTGGGTGACATTACATCAGGGCTTTCAACCTTTTTGGGTCGTGACCCCTTTTTAATATCACACATTTTGGCGTCTCCAGAGACTTTTTTCTTTCTTTCTAGAATTAATAATGTTTGTCGTTGCCAAGAACAGTGAGAAAGATGTGCATTTTATTTAAACTATATTTAAGGCAAGGCAAGGCAAGGCAAATTTATTTATATAGCGCATTTCATACTCAAGGCAACTCAATGTGCTTTACATGATAAAACATTCAATTGTTTAAAATCAATAAGAACATTTAAATCAATAAGAACAATTAAAATCATCAGTAAAATCAATTAAAATCATCAGTAAAATCATCATTACATCAACAACATGACCAAAAATCTCTCTCTCAATCATATGCAGTAGAGAAAAAAAGTGCCTTTAACTTTGATTTAAAAATGTTCACATGTGATGCTGACTTCAGCTCTGCTGCAGTTTGTTCCACTTCTTTGCAGCATAACAACTAAACACAGCATCACCATGTTTACTGTGAGCTCTGGGCTCCACTATCTGACCTGTGTCCATAGATCTGAGAGACCTGCTGGGTTCATACCTGACTAACATCTCACTGATGTATTCTGGACCAAACCCATTCACACATTTATAACCAGCAGCAGAACTTTACAGTCTCCTCTGAGGCTGACTGGGAGCCAGTGTAAAGACTTTAAAACTGGACTAATGTGTTCTGATCTCTTTGTTCTGGTTAAGACCCGAGCTGCAGCGTTCTGAACCAGCTGTAGATGTTTGATGCTCTTTTGGGGGATTCCTGTCAGAAGACCATTACAATAGTCCAGTCTGCTGGAGATAAAAGCATGGACCAGTTTCTCCTGATCTTTCTGAGTCATTAAACCTTTCACTCTGGAGATGTTCTTTAGGTGGTAGAAGATGTTTTTGTGATAGATTTGATCTGACTGCTGAATGTAAGATCTGAGTCAATCAGAACACCAAGGTTTTTGACTTGGTCTTTATCTTCTAAAGATCCAGACTCAGATACTTGCTGACAGCAGTCCTCTTTTCCTTGTTACCAAAGACAATCACCTCCATCTTGTCATGGTTTAGTTGAAGGAAGTTTTCACTCATCCAGCAGTTTACTTTTTCTAAACAGTCACACAACACCTCAATGGGACCATAGTCATCTGGGTTCAGTGATAGATATAGTTGTGTGTCATCTGCGTAGCTCTGATAATCAACCTTACAGTTCTGTAAAATTTGTCCTAAAGGAAGCATGTAAAGGTTAAACAGAAGAGGTCCAAGAACAGATCCCTGAGGAACCCCACAGGACATTGGTAATCTGTCAGATTCAAAGTTTCCAATGCTTACAAAATAGCTTCGCTCCTCCAAGTATGACTTAAACCATTGCATTACTTTTCCATTTAGTCCAACCCATGTTTGCAATCTGTGCAACAAAATTGTATGATCTACAGTGTCAAATGCAGACTTAGATCCAATAGAATGAGAACAGATACTTTTCCTGAATCAGTGTTCAACCTTATGTCATTGATCACTTTGATCTGATCAGTTTCTGTGATGTGATGAGAACGAAAACCTGACTGAAATTTATCAAATATTTTGTTGAATGTTAAGAATTGACTCAGTTGGTTGAAGACCACCTTCTCAATGATCTTGGCCATGAATGGAAGGTTCTGATTGGTCTATAGTTAGCCAGTATAGAGGCATCCAGTGTTCTCTTTTTTAACAGAGGTTTAACAGCAGCTACTTTCAGGGATTTTGTTACGGTGCCTGATTGGAATGATCAGTTAATTATCTGATACTAATCAGTGATAAATGACTTTACAACAGTTTTAAAGAAGTTTGAGGGTTTTGTGTCAAGGCAACACGTTGATGGATTCAGCTGCTGAACAGTTTCCTCTATTGTTTTTGGGTTCACTGTAATAAACTCTAACATTGTAGTTGACTCCTCCCTCAGTGGTTGAAGCTGTTCAAGCTTTTTGTGATTTTGCTGGTTTGTTCTGATGTTTGACTTTATTGATTGTATTTTTACATTGAAATATACAGTAAATTCATTGCATTTTCCAGCTGACAGTAATTCAGGGGCTATCTGATCTGGGGGGTTGTGAGCTTTTCAATTACAGAAAACAACGTGCGAGAGTTGTTGACATTTTTGGCAATAATTTCAGAAAAGTATTGCTGCCTTGCTTTGAACAAGCCATCATTGAATTTTCGCAGACTTATTTTGTATAGTTCTAGATGAATTTGGAGTTTTGTTGATCTCCATTTACGCTCAGCTCTTCTACAGTCAGATTTCAAATTCTGCATTATCTCAGTCCTCCTCCAAGGTGTTTTCTGTGTGTTTGGTTTTCTCTTAGTTTTGATTGGAGCCACCACATCTATGACATCATAGACTTTTCTATTATACTCATCCAGAAGATCATCAACTGTCTCAGCACTCAATGTTGGTGTCATTGCTATGGCTTCCATAAACTGTGCACTTGTGTTGTCATTTATGTACCTTTTCTTTAAACACACATAACTAGGGGGAACAGATGTTACAGTCTCTAGGTCAAAAAAGACACAGAAATGATCAGATAGAGCTAAGTCTCTTACATCAACAGCAGAGATATCAACACCTTTAGAGATAACCAGATCCAAAGTGTGACCTTGAGTGTGTGTCGGACCAGTCACATGTTGTGTAAGACCAAAAGTATCCATTAAAGCATACAGTTCTTTGGCAGTATTGTCCATGTTATTGTCTACATGAATATTTAAGTCACCTGTTATTATTAAAAAGTTGTATTCAGTGCATACAACTGACAGCAGTTCAGCAAACTCATCCATGAATTCTCCAGAATATTTTGGGGGTCTATAAACGACTAAAAACAGAACTCTTGAATCACCCTTCAGTAAGAATGACATATATTCAAAGGAGATAAAATCACCAAATGTTATTTCTTTGCACTGAAATATTGATTTAAAAATGGCAGCAACTCCACCACCTTTCCTGTAAGTACGACACTTATTTAAATAAATAAAGTCTTGTGGTGAACTTTCATTGAGAATAGTATTACTGATACCATCATTCAACCATGTTTCATTAAGAAATAAAAAGTCCAAGTGATGTGTCAAAATAAAATCATTAATTATTAGTGACTTGTTAACAAGAGATCTAACATTAAGAAGAGCTAATTTTAAAGACTTTACTGGAGACACTGGTGGACTTTTTGGATGACATGTTATAGGAGTCAAATTTTTATCTCTATAAAGCTTTTTGCTTTTCTTTAATTTCACAATTTTACCTGTGTTACCTGTCACCACAGGAATTAAAGAAAGTGAAAGTATAGAATACAGTTGTTTAAGTTTGTTCTGTGTTGTTCGAATTTGAATAAAATATAATGAAAACATTTTAAAAAATACTATTTGAATCCATATTTTATTTATTATTATAAATTAGACATTTCAGGGGACCTCATTTGAATTCCAGGTGACCCCACATGGGGTCACAATGCCAAGGTTGAAAAACATTACATTATTATGTGTGCAAGAGTTGGGGTACATGGCTTTAGGTTAAATGTCTGAATAAAATAACGGGTTACTTTTCAAAATAAAACACTTCAGATTATATTACAAGTAACTACATCACCAAAACGTCATAATGTGTAAAAACAAATTCACATCCACTATATTGTTTCCTCTCATACTGTAACTCACTGTAAACTGCAGCAACTTTGATTTAGTTCATGTTTTACTGGTTTTACAGTTTTATCTCTTCTCTGTTGATAAAAATGTGTGTATGACAAATCCAGAGTCCAACCTTCTTGTTCTCCTTCGTTAGGAATACTGACCTGTTTATCTGTTTATTGTTTATAACACAAACATTTAACTGTGTTCTCACGCGATTATATAAATATCATGAGAACTGATCTGTCTCGTGATGTCACAGTCGTTCAAACGGAGAGCACCGCGGCGCACTCAAAACACAACCGGTGTGAAATACCGGACGGCGGACAGCGGTGAAATACCGGATCGGTGCAGTGGAGCAGCGGAGACGTATCCAGTGGAATTAACCCGGGTTAATGTTAATATAATTACATATTTGACCTGTTGCAGGCGTCAATTTCCTTAAAATCAACTTTCTACTTCCATGAGAACTCAGCAGAATCCAAGCATTTGTATATTTTGAATATCCAGTTTCACCATTAGTGAATATGAGCGACACAGTCCTTTGCTACCATGTATTCTGGTCTAAATACTGTATATTGCTGACGAGATTAACAAGTTCTGATGAACTACGGCTTGGCCCGCAGAACGTCTCCACGTCGGATAGTACGTCCCACCTTCTTAAGAATTCAGTCAAATGACTCGGTTCCATTGAGTAAAAAAGGTCTCCTAGAGGCTCTAGACCAGGGGCGCTCAATACGTTGATTGTGATCTACCAGTCGATCGCAAAGGTAGTATTGGTAGATCGCATGACATCAAAAAATAGACGTCATTGGCTGATGTCAGCCTATCATCCATCCCGTCAAAAAAGCGAGGGCTTAAAATCGGAGGTAACTCGCTGACTAGCTTGTTAGCTTTGCTGCACTTAGCGTCGTTGTTTGCGCATGCACGGTGACCTAAAGGTCAGCCTATCAGCCATCCCGTCACTTGATTAACATACAGGGCAGCCAGTCAGATAACTACTGAATTTTTCTGACCTTTAGGTCTCGTGCGTTTGCCTCATCTGCCAGTCTGCCATCGCAATACCAAAGAAAGGAAATGTGGATCGGCATTTCCGGACTGTTCATGGAAAATACGACACCGAAAGCGAGCTGAGAAAGTGAATGAACTAAAATCCCAGTTGTCATTTTTCACACAACATACTTCAAAAGCAAAAGTTACCACCGAAGCATCGTTCCGGGTGAGTCACGTCATCGTTAATAACATGAAGTCCTTCCAAGATGGAGAGATGGTAAAAGAGGCATTCGTTGAAGCAGCTGACTCATTGTTTCGAGACTAAAAATAAGGCAGAAATATTATCTTCAATCAAAGCTCTGCAGCTTTCAAGAAGTACAGTTACACGGCGCTGTGAAGCCATGGCTAAGGATGTAACCCAACAAATGTGGAAGGACATCGGAGATTGTGAGTGTTTCTCACTGAGGTTGGACAAATCTACTGACGTGAGTGACACAGCTGAGATGTGCATTTTCATTCATATGGTGTTTAGTGATCTCACTGCAAAAGAGGAGCTATTAACAGTACTTCCCATGAAAGAACACACGTGAGGAGAGGACATATTTCAGTCGTTTGAAACTTTGAGAAAACTCAGCTCCCAGTGTACAAATTGGTGTCTTTCACCACGGATGGAGCATCCGCAACGGTTGACCGCGTGAATGGATTTATTGCCAAGTGCAGGCAGGACGATGCTTTCCCAGACTTCCTGAATTATCATTGTATAATCCACCAACAAGCGTTATGCGCTAAAATGCTCAACATGAAAGAGATCATGGATGTGGCAACAAAGATGGTTCTATTCGAGCCAGATCTCTTCAAAGACAGTTATTCTGTGCACATCTGGAGAAGGCTGACGCCGACCACGCTGAGTTGTTGCTACATACTGACGTGAGATTAAAAAATTAAAATTAAAATTAATTAAATTAAATTAAATTAAATTGGGCTTTAAGCCCATCATGTATATATGTTGTTACACATATATATTGAAATTTGTCCTCTGTTCCCGGGATGGGAACAACTAGTTTTTTGGGGAGTGGTGGTCTAGTGGTTAAGGACGCTGGCCTTGTAATCAGAGGGTTCCCGGTTCAAGCCTCACCTGGTCCATCACTGTGGGATGTCCCTTAACCCAGAACAGCTCCCCAGGCGTCGCAAAATGGCTGCCGACTGCTCCTCAGGGATGGGTTAAATTGCAGAGGACAAATTTTAATATATATGTGTAACAACATACTGTATATACATGATAAATAAAGGCTTAAAGCCATCAAAGGAAATTCCTGCAAAGATTTGGAGATCTCTGTCCTGAGATGAAGGAGTTTGTCTGTGTAGCTGGACATGCAGAAAACATTTTTAACTGATCTGAAACATGTTGAATGACCTTAATCTACAGCTGCAAGAAAAAGACAAAACAGTGATCGATATGATCAGCTCAGTTAATGCTTTCAAACAAAAGATGCAACATCTCTCCTCAAAGCTGCAGCGCCATGATTTGGCAAATTTCCCGAACCTGGCGTCAGAGCTGGAGACGCGTGCTCTAGACATCCGCTCATAGAATATCCATGTCAGATTACAGCCTGATTCAACGAGCATTAACCGAGGAGTAGTCATCTGAAAAAATTTGATGGCACATATGGAGTATTCATACATTGGTATGTGTCAATGATTCAGCACCACCAACCGTCAAATAAATGAGAAATCAAGTTTTGTTTCTTTTTATTTTGAGGCCCCAAATTGAAAATAGGGCTCTGAGCATCAACGCGTACACATCTATAGATGATATTTACCAAAATGCAGCTCAATCTCTTCATGAATAACAGAGGAGTAGTGATTTTAACAAGAAGAAGAAGAAGAAGAGGAGTCCGGTAGCTCGGCCTAAAAAGTAGGTGTGAGAGAAAGTAAATAAAAAAGCTGCAGTGAAGATGAACCCAGAAGTTATGGAGGTGTGAACAGTGAACACAATGAGTCACGTCTCTATTACTATAGAGATCTACTGTGTTTAGCTCCACAGCAGTGGAGGTCCATGAATAGACACTCATAATAGAGATACACACACCTGCTGATTGGTGGAGGGTGGTCACATGGTTCCTGCAACAATAATTTTGTCTTCTTTTTCAATAATAATTTTTTTGTTTTTTTTGTTTCTTTTTTTTTATATATACCTTTTCTGCACATGATGTCAAAGGTCAACACTACAAGAAGTGTAATCTTTTTAACACAGTAATGTATGTTTTGTTATTGTAATTAAATAAATGCATTTATTTTATTGCATAATTGTGACCATCACCAGCCCTCCCTAAGGAAGAGTAAGGAACACTTTATAATAGGGAGGGTATAAAAAGGGAGAGTAGTGTTACACCTGGGGGAGGGGGAAGGGAACAGGGGAGAGGGAATCAGGGAAGGAAATGTAAAGGGTGGGGAAGAGTTGATTATTTTAAAGTAAAAGGGAGATGTGTAGTTGTAGTTGTGTATATTGTGCTTATTGTGTTGTGTAATCAAACCAGTCAGGTGACCAGTGTGTAGCTTAGGTATAATGGTGGTGGGTGTGGTCAGAGGGACAGAGTGAGTGGTAAAACCTAAAACAGATATTTAGGATCAACGTGTCTAAAGTTAAGCCCAGTTTTATCTACAGTCTAAGACATGTCAGTGTATCATTGCCCCCCCCCCCCACCCCCCACCGCTGCCCCAGAACCAAAGACGCAGCCAGGCTAGCCAGGCTAGCCAGGCTAGCAGAAAGAGCGTTCAATTGCAGCCCTACGTTCAATTGCCTTTGACATGATATATCACACAACAATGTTTTGATCAATTTTGAAATTACCGAAAAAGGGGGTGCCGCTCCGCCCCACCCCCCTTCAAAAAGGTCTCTGAGAGGCTCTTGACATCTGCTCATAAAATATACATTTGAAATGACAGCCTGATTCAACAAGCGTTAACGAAGGAGAAGTCATTTTAAAAATGGGGCACATACGGTATAATGGGCCCTAATTACAGTATATATTGGTGTGTGTCAATGATTCCGTACAACCAACCGTTTGACTTGCAAATAAATGAGAAAATTACTTTGTATCTTTTTTTTTTCTTTTGGGGCCCCCTTGGGATCCCCCTGGGTCCGTTCACGAACAACAAAGGAGTAGTGATTTTAACTAGTGTGAAGAAGAAGAAGAAGAAGAAGAAGAAGAAGAAGAAGAAGAAGAAGAAGAAGAAGAAGAAGAAGAAGAAGAAGAAGAAGAAGAAGAACCAGTCTAAAGAGTCATTCAGTAATAAATTACAGCTGCTGCTTAGGAACGACTAAAATAACCTTTATCACAGTTAATGTTTGCTCTGTGATCACATGTTTGTGAGGAGGTCAGTCTGAGCTGCGTCTAGTTTAAGGTGACCATATTTTAAATTACTCAACGTTTTCTTAAATCTACCTTGTAACGGCAAAATACAATATAGTAGAGATGTTATTGTCCATAAGGTTTGAAAAATAATTTGTCTTTATAACAAAAACTTTAAAAAATGAATCAAATCAATCACCTTTATTATACATTATGATAATCTGTCCTTGAAAAATCTCATATAAACTTTCTTAAAATCTATCAATCGTTGAAACAATGAGAACATCTAAATTTAAATAAATACTCAATGCTTCCAGAACATTAACTATACACTTTAATAAATAAGTGTGAACGTTTCCATCCCATGGTCCCATGCTGACTCAGCTATATTCGGTCTGTTGTCAAGGAGACGGGAGGTGATTAGGTCAAGACCAGATGATGGAAACGTCACCTTCACTTCTTATGTTCCTCTCTGACTCTCCATGGAGGTTTTATCATGCAGGAGGATCTTCTTTATATTTATGAAATCAATCCACCAGTATTTGGTCTCAGAATAATAAATGGAGCCATGCTCTCATCCATCTGATGGACGTGTTTCCCAACAACTGTGATAGATGTACAGTAAATACAGTGAAAACCAGATATTTACATACACGGTGTAAAAAGACTGATTTTTTCTCACTGTGTGACATGAAATCAGAATAAACTTTTTATATTTGAGGTCAAGTAGGATTTTAAAATGATCTCTACTTGCTAAATGTCAGAATAATGAAAGAAGGAATTTTTTACGCATTTTTTTTATTTAGTGTGCTGAAAGGCAGAACACTCCAAAAGAAACATAAACAGACAGATTACAGTTTTCTAATGCACACTAGGACAAATATCTTCATTTTCAGAGACCTGTCCTGTGGTCTGACTAAACTAAAAATCAACTGTTTGGCCTAATGACTGTTATATTCTGCTCTTAATATACAAAAGACCACAGAATACCTGTTGAACCCCACTGGGTATTACAGTTTTAATCAGAACTTACACACAGGTACATAACTGGGCTGTAACCAACAAGCTTTCTCCCACTGTGTTCACACATATATCGTCCATGTTGCAACTGCAACTCACATCTTAACAATAGTTCCTATTGTTGCATATTTTCTCTTTTGAAAAGCTAGATGTTTTACATAATGGGAAATATACACATATACCACTCAATTATTCAACACTTAACTGTAAATGTTACTTGGCAGTAATAAACTAAAATTTTCTTTCTGTTTGCAGAACTGAAATTGTAACCGACAACCTGTTTTTTATAAGGAGGCATCATATGAATTAACCAAAAATGAATTCACAAACTTAAAGGCATTTATCTTATTATCTTGAGTCTGGATCTTTAGAAGATAAAGACCAAGTCAAAAACCTTGGTGTTCTGATTGACTCAGATCTGACATTCAGCATCAGATCAAATCTATCACAAAAACATCTTCTACCACCTAAAGAACATCTCCAGAGTGAAAGGTTTAATGACTCAGAAAGATCAGGAGAAACTGGTCCATGCTTTTATCTCCAGCAGACTGGACTATTGTAATGGTCTTCATCAAACATCTACAGCTGGTTCAGAACGCTGCAGCTCAGGTCTGAACCAGAACAAAGAGGTCAGAACACATTAGTCCAGTTTTAAAGTCTTTACACTGGCTCCCAGTCAGCCTCAGAGGAGACTGTAAAGTTCTGCTGCTGGTTATAAATGTGTGAATGGGTTTGGTCCAGAATACATCAGTGAGATGTTAGTCAGGTATGAACCCAGCAGGTCTCTGAGATCTATGGACACAGGTCAGATAGTGGAGCCCAGAGCTCACAGTAACCATGGTGATGCTGTGTTTAGTTGTTATGCTGCAAAGAAGTGGAACAAACTGCAGCAGAGCTGAAGTCAGCATCACATGTGAACATTTTTAAATAAAACTTAAAGGAACTTTTTTTTCTACTGTATATGATTGAGAGAGAGATTTATGGTCATGTTGATGATGTCATGATGATTTTAAATGTTCTTATTGATTTGAAACAATGGAATGTGTTATCATGTAAAGCACATTGAGTTGCCTTGAGTATGAAACGCGCTATACAAATAAATTTGTCTTGCCTTAAAGCCTTAGCATAACAAAACAGTTAGTACATTTATTACTTTCAACATAAACCCAACATGAACTTTGTAATTATTTCACACACATCTTCCCTCTTTTCTTTTTTCATTCTTCTCAAACTAGGTCGTAAAGTCTTCGTAGCATTTTGGTCTCACTACTTTGCGACCCAATCTAGTGGTGACTGGTGTGTCACGAGGCTCAGCTATTGTAGCTTCTTCAGAGACAGCATGTGGAGGGCCTGTCTCTGAGTGATGGGGGTCAGGAGGATCTTCGATCAGATCATCCAGGTTTGTCCCTTGCGTGCGTCTCAGGTGTCTCTGATTCCTTCTTATGACACCACCTGAGTCCAGCTGGACCTCATAGGATCTCGGATCAATCTGTCGTTGTATCCTGCCTGCTCTCCAGACAGTGTGGTGATCCAGTGGCTGTACTCTCACAAAGTCCCCTGTATCAAGTGTTTCAAGATCTTTGTCTGACCTGTTGTTGTAGGCATGTTGGCGATGTTTGTTTTTCAGGTCCTGATGCGCTCGTGTAACTTTTGGGTTGAGAAGACTTGGTTTAGTGGGAAGAAGTGTTCTGGTGTGGCGGCTGAGTAACCTCTGTGCTGGACTGGTGTCCAGGCCCTGTGATGGTGTGCTGTGATGGTCCAGGATTGCAAGATAAGAGTCCTGACCAGCAGCTTTAGCTTTACTCATCAGTCTCTTAGCCGTCTTCACGGCCGACTCAGCCTTCCCGTTGCTCTGTGGGTAGCCTGGGGAGGAGGTCTTGTGTTGAAATTCCCACGGCCTGCTGAATATTTGGAACTCATATGAAGAGAATTGTGGCCCATTATCTGAGATGACCACAACTGGGATACCTTGACGGGCAAAGTGGGCTTTTAGTCTCTTTATTACTGTACTGGACTTTGTATCAGATAGTCTATTTCCCAAAAATTTGAATAATAATCCACTGTGACAAGATAATCTTTGTTGTTAAATGAGAACAAATCTGTGCCCACTTTTTTCCCATGGTCTGTTTGGGATTTCGTGTGGGAGTAGAGTCTCTTTCTGCTGTTTGGAATCCAGTGACCTGCAGATATCACACTTGGCCACATGGGTTTTGATGTGATCGTTCATGCCCAGCCAGTAGATTTTTGAATGAGCAGCATCATTCTCTGAAAATCTTTTATGAGCACTCAGAAGTGTTTTTTCCCACAATGATCTCTAATGGTTTATGATTACTTTGTACTTTAACTTTGCAACCATATGTGTACTTGTGGAATTTTTCCATGCTGAAAACCATTGCTAAAAAGTCCTTAATTTGAGCATATCCTCACTTCGTTGGTGTTAGTGCTTTGCTTGCACCCAAACCTGAGTCCGACACATCACACTGTACTGTCAGTTCCTCCTCTGGGCTGTAATACTTTAGTACAGGGGCATTCGCAATGGTTTCTTTCAGTTTTCAGAAATGCATCTTCATGCTGTTCAGTCCAATTCCACTCACAGTCTTTGTGTGTCAACTGTCTGAACACCTCACATTGGTCAGAGAGGTGTGGACAGAACTTGGTAAGATAGTTTACCATACCAAGTAGTCGTTGAACAGCTTTCACATCTGTTGGTTTTGGCATTTGTTTGATTGCACGCACCTTTTCTGGGTCAATCTTTAGTCCATCAGCCATCAGAAGGTGTCCAATGTATGCAGCTTCCCTTTTCCTCAGTTTCAACTTGTCTGCATTTAGTTTGATGTTCTTTTGTTCACACCTGTCTAGGAACAATCTCAGTTTTTTGTCATGATCAGCCTCTGCTGCTTCCTGTGTCTCACCTTGACCTGTGATACCACATCATCCGTAATGATGTACAAACCAGGAAGGTCGTCCAGTGCTTGTGTGAGTTTTCGCTGGAAGATTTCAGGAGCTGTGCTGATCCCCATCGGCATCGTCAGCCATCTGTAACGACCAAAAGGTATTGCAAAAGTTGTCAGATAACTGGACTGCTCCTCTAGTTTAACATGCCAGAAACCACTCTTCACATCACAGACTGTGGAAACTTTAGCTTTGGACAGATCTGGAACAATGTTTTCAATGGTTAGTAATGGGCAGTGACTGCGTTTCAGTGCCTCATTGAGTGGTCTTGGATCAATGCTCTACTCTGGGTTTCCCATTTTGTTTTGTTACCACCACCATTCCACTGATCCAGTCTGTGCTGCCTTCCACAGGTGTGATGATGTTTCTGCATTGCAGATCCTGCAGCTCCACTTTCAGTGGTTTTATCATAGCGACACAAACATCTCTTTGACAGCTGCACAGGCTTTACAGTGTTGTCCGTCTGAATTTTGTATTCACCCTGAAGACAGCCGTCTCCAGTGAACACCTCAACATAGCTTTTATTTGTTCAAGTGACCACTGTCCACTGTTTGGTCTTTCTGACGTTACAATTCTGTCTAATGCCAAAATATTTTCATACTGCTCCTTTATCAGTTTCATGGCCTCGCTAGCTTTTTTGCCTAGTAGCGGCCTGGTGTGTCCTGTGTCCACCACCTGGAATTCAAGCTGGTACAGTTTTTGGTTTCTCGGGTTCCTTATCTTAACTTTACATTTCCAGAGTGGTTTCAGCTTACTTTTGTTGTACATTAGTAAAACAGTCTTTGAGGGTTCCATTTTTGTGTCTGGATTAAGCAGGTCAACCGGGATCACATTGCAACTTGCCCCGCAATCAATCTGAAATTTGACCATGTTCTGACCCAGAAGCATGCCAGCAAAGAGCTGAGTATCATCTACTTTGCTGTCTACAGCATTCAGACTCTCAGTTCCCTCTATAGTAACACAAAGAATGTCTTCATATTCATCACTCTCACATTCAGTTACATTATGTACTGATTTGTTCTTTTCTGTGGGTACTTTACACCTGGCTGCAAAATGGTTCTCTCCGCCACATTTTTAACACTATTTACCATAAGCTGGGCATTTCTGTTTACTTTATTCACAAAACTTGCATTCGATCTTCTCACGTGTCTTTCTGTGTTGTATTTCTCCTTTAAATGAATGTACGTCGTCCATCTTGGGTCCTGTAATGGCTTTACTGTTCTCTCGGGATAACTCTGCTGCCCTGCAAAGCTGTACATGTGTCCAGCGTCAAATTCTTCTCCCTCAACAGTGTCTCTCTTATCATTACATTATTAAGTCTGCACACAATCCTGTCTCGAATGAGTGAGTCTCTTAATGTCCCAAAATTACACATTTTGCTAAGCAACTTCAGCTCCGTAATGTAGCTGTCAATATTATCATTTGCCCCTTGCTCTCTCGTGAAGAAACGATAGCGTTCTACAGTCTCATTAATACCAGGGTAGCAGTGACGGTCAAATTTTCACCCATCACCCATTAGCGTGTCGAGTAGCTCCCGCCTGCTCTCGCCGACCAGATAGCTGAAAAGTTTCACTTTCTTCTTTTCATCCTCAGCTCCAGATCTTCCACGTCCTCGACAAATTTCCGGAGTTCAGGCACAAAGTTTGCGGTGGTTTTAATCCATCCATAGTAAAGGCGGTGAAGTTGGTCTGCAGCTCGTCACGCTTCACTCAAGGAGTCACTGCTTTGGAACCTCTGTCACTCAGGAGATATCCGGTACCGCTGCCACCATGTTATATTCTGCTCTTAATATACAAAAGACACCACAGAACACCTGTTGAACCCCACTGGGTATTCCAGTTTTAATCAGAACTTGCACACAGGTACATAACTGGGCTGTAACCAACCACTTTCTCTCTCTGTGTTCACACATATATCGTTCGTGTTGCAACTCACATCTTAACAATAGCTCCTATTGTTAAAATGACAATTGTTACGTTTGAGGAAAAAGGGCATCAGAACATCATCCCAACTGTGAAGTATGGCGGTGGTAGCATCATGCTAGGCGGTTGTTTTGCTCCACTTCACAAAATAAATGGCATTATGAGGAAAGAACAACGGCCAAGTTTACTGGAGAGCTTTGATTCCCCTTTAGTTCAGAATAAAAGTTCAATCCTTTTTAAACTGACCATGTAAACACTTAATTCTGAATGTGAAAGTTACACAGTTACATTGTAAAGAAGGAGTTGGGAAGGAGACACAAACTTATGACCTCAGATAAGGACTGTAACTAGGACTAACATTCACATTCTTCAATCTCCCCAGGTTGTCCGGCCAGAACAATGAGAAAGACAGGATTCACACTCATGCCACTCTTTATTGCAGGTTGAGACATGATGTTCACGGTGTTCACGTTTCTATAAATAATTGGAATAAACAGAATAATAAGTGATGATTATTAAGACTAACTGATAATGATAAAAGAAATGCAATAATAGGAAGTCTATATGACTACTCTATATAAAACTAAATAAATAATACATTCACCGAAGTGTAAAATAAACACAAAACTAAAGATGGGTTAAATTGCTGAGGACAAATTTATATGTGTAACAGTGTGTAACAACATATGTAACATCATATACCAATAAAGTTTGAATTTTTTTTTATCTTTGTTACATTGTAAATGAGTTATTATAGTGAACTCTGACAACCAGCCCAAAACTACAAAGCCAGGATTATAATTAGGCTCGGCAAACAAAGGGTTAAATTTGGCTGAATGTTGGCGCATGCATCACGTGCATTATGTGGGCCTGCACATTAATGATGTGCTCATACGAAAACAAATACAGTAAAAAAACATCACTAAATGTATAGGAAGTGGCAAATACAAGGAAGTACCTTTCCAACAAGCCACAAGTCACATGGGAGCTGCTGGTCAACAACAAGGAGAATGTCATCAATACCGATGTCCTCTTGGTCCTGTTGCCAGCTGGAGCGGCTCTGGAGAGATGGTAAGTAGTTCCTGATTAAATGGATCCAAAACTGGTCCGCTAACACCTGGCAGTGTCGCCATCTGCGGCGACTGAGAAGCTCTGTACCCGAGTAAACAACTTGAGGAGTGGATGGGTCCAGCCGCCCCATCAGCAGCATATTGGGAGTGATTAAATCTGGGTCTGCCACATCAAAAGAGGTGTAGCCAAGGGGCTTGGAGTTGATGATGCTCTCCACTTCCGCAAGAATGGTTCTGAGGACCTCCTCTGTGACTGTTTGTGATCCCAGTATGGCTGAAGCGCTGACTTGATGGTGCGGATCCCAGGAACCACCAAAATGAGGTGCACTTGGTGGGTTGAAGCAGAAATGGATTTGCTGGCTGGCGAGTTTTGACTGAAAATTGGGGGCAAATGAGTTGAAGGCCTCTTAAAGTTCTGAGCTGCCACCTTTGAAATTTGTGCCTTGATCAGACAGCAATTCGTGAGGCTTTCCCCGCCTAAAGATGAAACGACATAGACTCATAAGGAACGAATCAGTGTCCATGCTGGCCAGCATATCTAGGTGCACTGCATGTGTGGTGAGGCATTTGAATATTATGCCTCATCGCTTCTCATTGCGCCTCCCTATCTTAATGAGGAAAAGACCAAAACAGTCTATGCCAGTCGAGTAGAACGCTGGATGGTGTAACCTTAAACTAGAAGGTGGGAGGTCGGCCACTTTGGGAATAATGGGTTGGCTGCTTCACTTGCGGCACTCTGAACAGTGGTGTTGGTGCTTGCGGACAGTGTCTTTGCCTCGCAAGATCCAGAAACTTCTGCGCAGCTCAGCGAAGACTCTCTCAGGGCCCGGATGAGCGAGCTTGCTGTCATAGTCTGCAATGATCAGCTTTGTGATGGCATGATGAGGGTCTAGAACAGTGGGATGTGAAGTGTCTGAGCTGAGGGATTCACAGCGTCTTAGTCGGCCTCTGACACGGATTAACTGAGTTTATGAGTCATATTCTGGAGCCAAAGTGATGAGCCTACTGCTGGACAGAATAGGCTTTTGTGAGGAGATGTCACGTTGCACTTGTCTGATGAGAGAGAGTTCAGTTTGTTTGAAGGACTCAGCTGTGGCATGCTCGAACTGTGGCTTCCAGTAGCTCTTGGAAGTTGTTGAACTGGCGAGCATCCGTTAGGTGGGGGCGGAGATGAGGCCACAGAACTCGGCTTTGCGCAACTCGGCTGAACCATCAGGACAGGTGATGTCTGGACAAGAAGGCCAGGCTGACTCATTGGCATGAAGAAAGGCGGGTCCGGATCTCCAGCGTCTGTGACTCTGGATCTGTGAGAGGGTCAGTCCACTAGTTATATCGTCAGCAGGATACTCACTGGAGTGGACATAGCGACATGAGCTGCTCTCATTTAACTCCTGGATATCCGCAACTCTGGCACCGACAAACACCTTGTAGCAGCAGGAAGGAGACAGCAACAAAGCCAACATGGTGGTGGAATTGGTCCAGTAGGTGATGGAGGAGATGGGAACCGTGAGTTCTTGTTTCAGGACTGCACCATGCTGGGCTCCGATGTGGTTCCAGCCTCGGGATGGACTGCTGGCGGACTGGGGCAACACAGGAACGGGCCACTATGAACGTCACCTGGACTTCATCCTTGGTGCTGACAGTAAGCAGGTAGGCGACCGATCCATAGGCTTTCTCTGATACATCTGAGAAGACGTGGATGCTCTGGGAGGCAGCTGGAAGGTCAGTGTCTGAGTGGAGATAACAATGATTAATAGTAACATTAGGAAGTAATAGCAGTTCACTCACCCACGCCTGCCACAGCTGGAGCAGACCCTTGGGAAATTGAGGATTGTCCCAGGCCCTTTTCTTTCCCCAGATGCTCTGCACCAGGATTTTGGCCTGAGGGGTGTAGGGAATGAGGAGCCCCAGGGGGTCATATTGCTGGGCCAGGACTTTGTAGATGTTGCGTATTGTGGGCTCAGGTTGCTCTGTGTGACGAAGACGATAGGTGAGAGTGTCTGTTCTGCAGTGCCAGTGCAGCACAAGTGTTCGTTCTGGTGGATCTGCACCCTCCACTGACAGCCACAGATCTCTGCTATTGAATGTGAGTTCAGGTGGCAGGTGACTGATGATGTCTGGAACGTTGGTGGCCTATTGCCGTAGTTCAAAGCCGCTCGATTGGAGCAAAGTTCAAAGTTTGTGGACAAGTTGCTTTGCTTCTGAAACAGATGAGAAGCTTTGGAGAAGATTGTCGACATAAAAACAGTTTTCAACTGAAAGCCGAGTATCTTCATCAGGGCTGCTGTGGTCAATGAAATGCTTCTGGAGGGACTGCAGGTGGCACCTGCCACTGGTAGATGTCAGGTTTGTTGCTGCGGTTCATGTCCCTCCAGAGGAAGTGCAGGAAGGTTATTCCCACAAAATTGCTGGAAGGAGGATTGAACGTGTCTCTCAGAGGAAAGACACCTGCGCACTGACTAACCCTGAAAATTGGGATGAAGGAGACTGACTCCTGATTGGTGGAGAGAACAGGGAAGTGAATGATGATTGGTTGCTAAGCTGTTACCAGGCAGGGCTCTTTACATAGATATTAGTGAAACTGAGATAAAACTAAATTATACTTTGCAGATATATTCTGAAAACACACAAAATTTGACACAAAATCATAACCTTGTCAACATACATACTGATGTAATGTCTGCAAACTTCTGATTTTGCAAAAAGTTATTTGAAAAAAATGCGTAAACAATTCCTTCTCTCATTATTCTGACATTCAGCAAATAGAATTTTTTTTTATTTTAAATCCTACTTGACCTAAAACAGGAAAAGTTTATTCTGAATTCATGCCAAAAAGTGAGAAATAAAATCTATTTGTGTCCTTTTACATAGAGTATATGAATATCTGGTCTCACTGTAAATAAAGAACCAAGCAGAACAATCCTGTAGTGTTCATCTTTTTGACCTCACAAAAAATAATATCTGGTTCAATTTACATGGTAGAGTTTGCATGTTCTCCTGATGCTTTGAGGAACACGTTGGAGGACAGGGTCATGTGTTCCTGATCAGGGTCACCACATGGCCCCAACACTAATGTGAATGAACTACAAACCTCACATTTATGAGAACATTCCGAACTTCAGACCGAAGTCAAAACTCTTCAGAAAGTTGGACGTGATGTTCTTTGGATGAAAATAATCAATAGTAACACAATCAGCTTCACTGCAAAGAGCTGCTACATGTTTAGCATTGAGGTGCTAGCTGCTACATGTTCATATTAGAGGTGCTAGCTGCTACATGTTTAGCATTGAGGTGCTAGCTGCTACATGTTTAGCATTGAGGTGCTAGCTGCTACATGTTCATATTAGAGGTGCTAGCTGCTACATGTTTAGCATTGAGGTGCTAGCTGCTACATGTTTAGCATTGAGGTGCTAGCTGCTACATGTTTAGCATTGAGGTGCTAGCTGCTGCGTGTTTAGCATTGAGGTGCTAGCTGCTACATGTTCAACATTGAGGTGCTAGCTGCTACATGTTTAGCATTGAGGTGTTAGCTCCTGCATGTTTAGCATTGGGGTGCTAGTTGCTACATGTTAGCATTGAGGTGCTAGCTGCTTCACGTTTAGCATGAGGTGCTAGCTGATACATGTTTAGCATGTATGTGCTAGCTGCTACATATTTAGCATTGAGGTGCTAGCTGCTATGTGTTTAGAATTAATGTGCTAGCTGCTAAATGTTTAGCATTAATGTGCTAGCTGCTACATGTTTAGCATTAAGGTGCTCCGTTCCACAACTGGGATTTAGTTTTCCATCCAGTGTTTTTATTTAGACTAAAATTAACTCCCATAAAGTACAGCAACAACTTCTCCTCTGGTTTTCCTGTTTCTTGTGCATCAGTATTATGGGTAAACTGGGAACCTATTAAATTAGAAGGTTCTACGCTGTTTGGAGTGGAAAAAAAGTGATTCAGTGCATTATTTTTTCTTTTAGTGCGTTTTTTTCTGTAATTCATTAATTGTGATTAATGCGCTAGAGTCCCAGCCCTAATAAACCTTTTTTTAACCCCTTAACAACAACGTCCTAAAGTTAGCACAAGAAGAACTGTTCAAAGATCCTTCTTATCATTTACATAAACGATGGATTGTATCAAAGTTTCAGATAACCTCCATTAGAACCTTGCATTAGGTTTTTGCATCCAGAAGATGATTTAGGAAGACGTTTGGAAGAAAAAGGAGATGTTTTAGAGCAGACTTGGGCAACTGGCGGCCCGGGGACCACATGTGGCCCTCGCTCTAATTTTGAGTGGCCCCCAAAATAAATGCACAAAACGACTTTCAAAAAAACATGCAAAATTACAGAAATATACACTCAACAACATAAATACATAAAAATGACTCCAAAAACAAATAAAGCTGCACCAAAAGAAAAAGAAAAAGAAAATAAGAGAAAAATTACATTACACAAAAACTGTCTCCAAAATTAACAGTATTATGGATAAACCGGGAACTCTAATGAGAAAGGTCCCATGCTGTTTGGAGTGAAAACAAAAAACAATTAATGGCATTAACATTAATTAATCACAATTAACGAGATAAAATCCCAGTCCTAGTTCATATGGTTAGGAGGTGTACGTCTGACTCTGAACTGATGAATTATCAGCAGCCGTGTATCTAAACGTGTGAGCCATCCTCTGTTATCTGTCGCTTACACGGCTTAAACTGCCTGGCAACACAACCAGTAATAAAGTCTAAAGTCCTCTACGGGAGGATTAGACACATTTGGAGAGGCATGGGAACAATGCAGACAGGCTATCAGCATCATGCCACATTCACAACAGGCAGTTTGTGCATTGTCCAGGACCAGAGAACGTTTCACATGTCTAGCTCCACCCCCATGACTGCTAATCTCAGACCAGTCTGATGCTATCAGTGCTAGCCAACATTTACAGCCAGGCATGCAACAGGAAAGTGTTAAAGAGTTAAAGAGTCAGGGGTGTCCAACTCATTTTAGCTCAGGGGCCAAATATGGATAACAGGGTTACCACCAGAGCGTAGGGGGCCCCGACATAGTAATTTTGCCCCCTACTTTCAGTTTTCAGCAACGAAGGGGGGATTTTCTGTTTTTTTTTTTCCTTTTTTAATCAGTACAGTCACAAAAATTGTTGCACACGTGGACTCAAAGGGACTTCCAGGTGTTCACGGGTTGTTTTAACTCTCTTTAATCTAAATAACCCAGAAACACATATACCAGCCGCACTGTCTAGTTAAGACAGGCGATTGGCTCGAATGAAAGTCTTTACCTGAGGACAACGAGGACCCCTATAGCCACTTAGCTGCCCTCGATGCTGCCTGTCTGAATCCTTCGCTTAATCACCGTCCAATATAAACAGTGTAGGTTCAACCAGACGTAGCGTGAAGCTGCTCATCATGTTTATAACTCACAACAGATCATTCTACATGTACGTGCACGGATGTGAACACCGTCTGGTTGAAACGTGTTCAGACATCGGCTTCATTCTGGTCGGATGGGTTCAGGCTGTGTTCTCTTCGGTCTTCTTTTTTCAGCCCGATTAAAGCTCTGTGTGTGCATCCTCTATGTGTGTAAATTAAAAGCTGAATCTGCAGTGACAAGTGCTGTGGGCTGAACTGAGGAAGAGAACATAGGAGGGGGGAGGGGCCTTGTCCCCAAGGTGGAGCCACGTCCCCACGAGCATAACAGCAGGAAAATGGCTGCTTGCAGGAGATTTAAAGATTACTCAAGAATACGTGAATCAATCTGAGAGTCACTGAGACACACTAACATGCCGGGGTATGAAATGTGCTATACAAATACATTTGCCTTGCTGTTTGGAGTGCAAACGTTTTTTTTTTCTTTTTGTAAATAATTCATCTCAATTAACACGTTAAAGTGACAGCCCTACTTAAAAAAAAAAGAGGAAAAAAAAATTCAATGACTGGGACATGCACAATATTTCCATTGTACCTGTTCTTTTTTGGCATGTGCATGTGGCAATAAACTTTATTCAATCTACTTTATTCTATTCTATTCTACTTCAAACTCAACACGACAAATCCTCTGCAGACAAAAATAGTGTGTGTGCTTCAGTTCCTAAGGCTGTACATGCACGCTTGACTTTAGCAGTTAATGAACACTTAGCTGTGTGTGTGTGTGTGTGTGTGTGTGTGTGTGTGTGTGTGTGTGTGTGTGTGTGTGTGTGTGTGTGTGTGTGTGTGTGTGTGTGTGTGTGTGTGTGTGTGTGTGTCTAATCTCACAGACCAGTTTCTCTGACACAACAAACAATAACATGCGTTTACAGTTGATCATGTTCTGCACACAGTATTTAATGTGACTGATATCCACGCTCTCACTAACCCACTGCATTCATTAAAATTCCCTGAGGAGGGAAAACTGAGCACGATGGAGGGAAAAAAGCAGAAAAAACACTCTCTCTCTAACCAATACTTCCTGGAGCCAGGGGCCGTCCTGGATCTCCCCGACAACCCAGCTTTGTCTAGACAGAAACCGACGCTCTGCTCAGAGGAAAGGAATTCAACCTCTCATTCTTACGCCACCTTTAGCCCGCCACTCTCACACGCCACTGAAATAAGCACGAGTCGCAGGTTTCATTGTTGGATAATCCAGCATTTACACGAACTGCACCAGTGCACCACCCTGTCAGTGGGGGTGGGGGGTCACTTTAGTGCAGGAAAACCCCAGTTAAATCCCCTTATTCCACACGTACAGACTAACAGAGACACTCCGCTCAGCACACACACACACACACATTGACAAATCAATGACATCATTGTGGCAGATGAAAAGATTGATATTTAAAAAAGTGTCTTCATACAGACATTTCCATTTCTCTGTATGTGAGAAAATGGCTGCTGACACCTTTAGTTTAGACCGACATGGTCCCTGAGGGCCCCAGGTGGCCCTCAGGGACCATGTGATGATCACATTATTTCACTGAAACTATTTTTCTTTAGCTTGTAAAATAGGAAGTTGATCATTTTTAAATAAAATGTAATGAAAATGCGGGGGGGGAGGGGGAGGGGGGCGGGGGGGGGGGGCAAACACATGCCCACAGTGACTCCACCAGTTCTGACCATTTTAACGTCATTAGTTTTAATGTTATTTTAACGTTATTACGTTATTACCCTTGTTTTCATACACGGTGGCATAAATTCATACCAAAGAAACACGTATTATTAAACCTGTCCAAGGGTCCGCTAAACAAAGACCACTAAAATTTAACTTCATTTTGTGGTATGAAATTTGCCCCATAAAAAACGGCAATATTTTAAATTCGGAGGTACAATAAATATAAAAAGTAAACAAAATGTAAAAAAACGTGAAATATATATATATTTAGAGTATGCCGAGGTCAGCTCAAGTGTCCCCTTTAGAAAGACAAAATATAACCATATATATATACATATATATATATATATACATATATACTGTATATGTATATATGTAAAGCATATTTGGGGTAAATATGATATGGTAAAAAATCATATACCATAAATCGCCATGGAATTATGTATATGATGTGATCAATATACTCTATGATATTTAAATGTGAGGGTACTCTGTGGAAGTGCATGAAACCATTGTGTATTTGTGACATCATTGTGTTGTCAGATGACAGTACATCCTGTTGGTGGGGGGGGGGGGGGGTGGAGGTATCTCAGCTAACGTTGGACACAGAACAAAACCATAAATGTTTCTATGGTGCAGTGTTTACCTTGTTGATTTTAAATCTATGATCATCAGCTGAGAGGAGGAGCTCTTCTCTCCGTCACTACAGGCTGATGCTAAGCCACACCCACACTGTACTGTGCACTGCTACCAGCTCACTGTGATGTTTAACCTCTTCTTTCTGCACCAGGATCTCACAGATCAAACAATGCAGGCTGGTTGGAATGGTTACTGTAACTGTAAAGTTACAGTAACCATTCAAAGATGTTTAAACGCACACTAGGCGCTGCGTTTAAAACAAACTTATTCCAGGATGGAAATCAGGGTGGGAAAGTTCATCTGCTTTCAAAGAATCTCAAGCATGTGACCGTAGAGGAGGGTGGAGGGTGACCCCCCAACATCGTCCCCAGACCCTCATGTTTGTTAACTTTGTGGCTGACATTCCTGTGGCTAAGAAGCGTTTTAAAGTAGCACACGAGAGATAAAACACTGTGTGGTTATTGTCAAAGCCCTGAAGACATGATTACACCCTCAGCCATACATGGTGCTATGATAGGCTAATGGAAGTCACATGTTCTCAAGTCAGTGTAAAGGAGAAAAAAAACCCTTTTATGACTAATATTATTTTAAAAACGATCAAATATTTTAAACTGAATAACAAACAGTTCCAGGATATGTGATGAAGAAATACAGAAATTACTCAGCACTTTAGACTGTGGTTCTCAACCTGTGAACGGGGACCCTCCAAAATAAAGGTCCCACTGAACAGGGACCCTCCAAAATAAAGGTCCCACTGAACAGGGACCCTCCAAAATAAAGGTCCCACTGAACAGGGACCCTCCAAAATAAAGGTCCCAGAGAGCGGGGACCCTCCAAAATAAAGGTCCCAGAGAGCGGGGACCCTCCAAAATAAAGGTCCCAGAGAGCGGGGACCCTCCAAAATAAAGGTCCCAGAGAGTGGGGACCCTCCAAAATAAAGGTCTCAACAACTCCTACACATTAAAAGCACAACTCCTACACATTAAAAGCACAACTCCTACACATTAAAAGCACAACTCCTACACATTAAAAGCACAACTCCTTCACAATAAAAGCACAACTCCTACACATTAAAAGCACAACTCCTACACATTAAAAGCACAACTCCTACACATTAAAAGCACAACTCCTACACATTAAAGGCACAACTCCTTCATATTAAAAGCACAACTCCTTCACATTAAAAGCACAACTCCTTCACATTAAAAGCACAATTCCTACACATTAAAAGCACAACTCCTTCACATTTAAAGCACAATTCCTACACATTAAAAGCAAGTGTGTGTGTGTGTGTGTGTGTGTGTGTGTGTGTGTGTGTGTGTGTGTGTGTGTGTGTGTGTGTGTGTGTGTGTGTGTGTGTGTGTGTGTGTGTGTGTTCTTCCAACTGGAACCACTTAAAAGTTACACACACACACACACACACACACACACACACACACAGACACGGAGAACCTATAGGAAACATCGATTTAGAGCTTAAAGTGTAACCATGTATGGCATGCTAGTTGCTACATGTTTAGCAATGAGGTACTAGCTGTTACATGTTTAGCATTGAGGTACTTGCTGCTACATGTTAGCATTGAGGTACTAGCTGCTACATGTTTAGCATTGAGGTACTAGCTGCTACATGTTAGCATTGAGGTACTAGCTGCTACATGTTTGCATTGAGGTGCTATCTGCTACATGTTTGGCATTGAGGTACTAGCTGCTACATGTTAGCATTGAGGTACTAGCTGCTACATGTTTAGCATTGAGGTACTAGCTGCTACATGTTAGCATTGAGGTACTAGCTGCTACATGTTTGCATTGAGGTGCTATCTGCTACATGTTTAGCATTGAGGTGCTAGCTGCTACAGGTTTAGCATTGAGGTGCTAGCTGCTACAGGTTTAGCATTGAGGTGCTAGCTGCTACATGTTTAGCATTGAGGTGCCAGCTGCTACAGGTTTAGCATTGAGGTGCTAGCTGCTACATGTTTAGCATTGAGGTGCTAGCTTCTACAGGTTTAGCATTGAGGTGCTAGCTGCTACATGTTTAGTCTTTAACCTTTAAACACAAACAGTTATTCTTGGGCCCTAGCGTTGGCTCCATGATAGAAACATGGGAGTTTAAAGTCCTATTCATTCCTAAGGATCTACTGAGACATTCCTAGAATGGGCTGTAATTACATCACCAACAACTCCTCCTTCTGCCACTGGTTTTTCCAGTTTCCTGTGTTCTTGTAAAAAGAGAGACAAAACATACAGAAATAAAAATATATCAAAACATGGCATATATATATTTATAGTCTCATGCTTTATTACACACTGGTGTGATTTTTAATTGTTTTTTTTTTTTTAATTTTCAGTTCATTATTTTCCCAATCATCTTTGTGACGTGCACACTGGGGTCACATTTCAGATGAATAATCCTTAACCAGGGGTCCGTGTGTCCTAGGAAGGACCAAAGCATAAAGCAGCAGATACCAGAAAACATTGATCAACTATCAATAACATCATAAATCAAAAGACAAAAATATGAAAGTACATGAGAAATGCATGATAAATGTAAATAAATTGTGAGTTACAGTTTCACTACGAGGCAGGGGATTAAAAAGAGGGGTGCATATAATCTAAAAACAAGGGGTGCAAAATACTGAAGATAACTATTGTATGACTTTTCTATTGATGGTCAAACCAAACTGTTTTTAACTTTTATAAAGCAGGTTTTCACTGCTGTCTGTAGAACAAAGATCTACTTATTTGTATGTTTCCTGTTGTAAACACCATGTTGTGTCAGTAATCAGTTACTTTTTCACATCAAACTAAATATTTATGCAATATGAGTCAACATACATGTATAAGTCAACTTAGAGTAAATAGTGTTTGTAGTTTGTCCAACACCGCCATCAGGTGGTGGATGTTAGTATGTGCAAGAGGTGAAAGTAATAGATTACAAGTAATCACATTACTGTAATTGAGTTGCTTTACGGGTACTTGTACTTTTTGGAGTATATTTCTAAATCGGTAATTTTACTTGTACCTAAATAAGCAATTCATTACAATTCTACACCCAACAGTTACTGAATAAATTATTATTATTATTATTATTATTATTATTATTATTATTATTATTATTATTATTATTATTAATAATATTATTACTATTATTGTTTTGAAATGTTTAACACACATTGTGAAACTATAAAAAAATGAATTGACCAGAAAACAATCACATCATAGCCGACCAATCAGATTAAACCTAATGTACGGTACCGTAAACATCAGTGAATGAAGGTTTATAGTTTATAAATGTATCTATGTTTAGAGCCTGATCATTTATTTATTTTGAAATTAATTCATTGGTGATATTTTATTTATAAAATAATTGTTAAACCTTTTATTTTCTACAGATGCTTTTGTGAAAAATAAATTCAGTTCTAATTGTGGTAGATTGTGTTTCTTCCTTTTTAAGTTTCTAATGAGATGTTTACTGTATGTAAGGGACCCGTACCAAGATTTATTACCAACAATAAACTACAGTAACTTTTACTTTAACTAATATTTAATTGAGCCACTTTTTATTTTTTAGTTAAGTATGAAAGGTAAGAAGCTAAATCATTTTTCACAATAAAACACCCAGAGGTAAAGCAGTTTGGACAAGTGGAAAATATAAAGTGGAAAAAAGCTTGGTTATGTTATTGCAATTTAGAAATTTAACAACAAAAACAAAACAAATAGATAGCAGGATAAAAATGGCGTCAAAATGCTAGAAACAAAAGAACGAAGTAAAAACACTTCAAAGGTGCAAAAATAGGAAAATCTAAACTGGGACACGACCCACTGCATGAGAATCATACAGAGGCAGAGTGAACAACAACATTAAGTTAGAACTGCAGCTAATGATTATTTTCATTATTGATTAATCGGTCAATAAATGAATTGATTGTGTTGGTGTGTGTGCACCACAAACACACGCACACACAAAGCTCTGCAGGTGAATCAAACGTCTCAGTCAGTGACCATCAATACCATCAATACCATCAATACCATAAATACCATCAATACCATCAATACCATCAATACCATAAATACCATAAACACCATAAATACCATAAATACCATAAATACCATAAATACCATCAATACCATCAATACCATAAATACCATCAATACCATAAATACCATCAATACCATAAATACCATCAATACCATCAATACCATAAATACCATCAATACCATAAATACCATCAATACCATAAATACCATAAATACCATAAATACCATCAATACCATAAATACCATCAATACCATCAATACCATCAATACCATAAATACCATCAATACCATCAATACCATCAATACCATAAATACCATCAATACCATCAATACCATCAATACCATCAATACCATAAATACCATCAATACCATCAATACCATAAATACCATCAATACCATAAATACCATCAATACCATCAATACCATCAATACCATCAATACCATAAATACCATCAATACCATAAACACCATAAATACCATAAATACCATCAATACCATAAATACCATAAATACCATCAATACCATAAATACCATAAATACCATAAACACCATAAATACCATAAATACCATAAATACCATCAATACCATAAATACCATAAACACCATAAATACCATAAATACCATCAATACCATAAATACCATCAATACCATAAACACCATAAATACCATAAATACCATAAATACCATCAATACCATAAATACCATCAATACCATAAATACCATAAACACCATAAATACCATAAATACCATAAACACCATAAATACCATCAATACCATAAACACCATAAAATACCATAAATACCATCAATACCATAAACACCATAAATACCATAAATACCATAAATACCATAAACACCATAAATACCATAAATACCATAAACACCATAAATACCATCAATACCATCAATACCATAAACACCATAAATACCATAAATACCATAAATACCATAAACACCATAAATACCATCAATACCATAAATACCATCAATACCATAAATACCATCAATACCATAAACACCATAAATACCATCAATACCATAAATACCATCAATACCATAAACACCATAAATACCATAAATACCATAAACACCATAAATACCATCAATACCATAAATACCATCAATACCATAAACACCATAAATACCATCAATACCATAAATACCATAAATACCATAAACACCATAAATACCATAAATACCATCAATACCATAAATACCATAAACACCATAAATACCATCAATACCATAAATACCATCAATACCATAAACACCATAAATACCATAAATACCATAAATACCATAAATACCATCAATACCATAAATACCATCAATACCATAAACACCATAAATACCATAAATACCATCAATACCATAAATACCATCAATACCATAAATACCATCAATACCATAAACACCATAAATACCATCAATACCATAAATACCATAAATACCATCAATACCATAAACACCATAAATACCATAAATACCATCAATACCATAAACACCATAAATACCATAAATACCATAAATACCATCAATACCATAAACACCATAAATACCATAAATACCATAAATACCATAAATCCCACGACGCAACGAATCCATAATGAAATTTGTTTTTAATAGTTGATTTTATTGATTCACTAACGTTTAGATTAAGACATGAGATTAAAGAAAAATGCTATGACCTCATCATAGAGTTATTATATATATTAATAAAGAAGAAGAAAACTATACACTTACCAGTCACTCAATGGGAGGCTGATTTGTCCACTACTGGTTACATTCAGGGATTATTTTAACGTGTCCTCGTTATGGATTAAAAATAAAATGTCCACCTTTATCTTTGATGAATTTTCTGAATAATAATAATAATCCAGGGTTTATAATATATTAAAAACAAGATTTCAATCTAAAAAATTAACACAAACCAACCTCAGTCTTAATTAACCCGAATGACCATCACCATGGCAACCTAAATAACCTGCACCCACTTCCATCTCAGAAAAAGAAAACTACAAAATAAAATACAAAAAAGTTATAAACAATTTTAGGACTAAATTATGACCCCTAATCACATCTGGTAGAAGAGAAAGTTAATTTAATGGATTCAGAATCAATGAAATCTGAATATGAACATATATTATTAAACATAAGAGCTTCATCATATTTGAATAAACAATGTAAAGTACATTAAAACTTTATTTTCAGGGGTATTTGATCAAACCCAGCTCAGGGTTTAGTCCATGTTTAACCTGGAACAGTGGTTTCATCAACGAGAAAACACCTTGGTTACCATAGTAACACAGTCTGTGGGTCAAACCTGCTCCTGACCAGGTTTAATCTGCTGAGTCACTCTCATGAAACCACGTCATCATTATTAAAGAAGTTATTTAGTGATGCTTTAAAATATTTAATAAAGATCTACAAAAGGAAAAATGAGTCAAAAATACTTCTGTTATACTTTATTTTATAAATACCATTTTAATATTGTATTTTAAAAGGAAATTAAACAGAATATCATGATAAATGTTTTAATATGATTTTAAATCCTTACAAATGACAACATAATAATTGTCTACATGTTTAATGTGTAGCGTATTATTAATGATATCACAGTGTGTTTAAACCATCAGTAATAATATATAGGATATGTGTGTATCATCACCTCTGTTTACCACACGTATAAATGTGTTTATTTATTGATCAGAGATTAATAATGAGAAAGCTGTAGATAAACAGGGGGAGGGGCTTCAGGGACAGTCACGGGGCGGGGCATTAAGGCTTCCAATGACAAAGATACACCATCACTAACTGATCCAGGCTCAGAGGTGTTAAAATAAAGCACTCGCTATCCGTGGTGCTGAGATGATATAAAGTGTTTTTGTTTTACTTCATGTCTGTTTGATGGACTTCAATGTGTATGTTGTAAAATTATCTTGTTATGAGCTTTATTATTTAAGTTTAATTAGCCCCGCCCCCAGCCCGGCTCTGATTTGTTCCGCTACTGGTTCTTTCCACTGGATGCTGCTATGCTGCGTTACGTCACCAGAGCTGATAGGTTTCACTTTAGTCTATGTATTCATCTCTACCAGGTCTGCTGTGTCTGTTCCTTCACAGATGTGGTAGCCAATCAGCACAGAGCAAATGAAACTAAACAGGAAGTTAAGCACGTACTCCGCAATAAAATAACGGGTTACTTTTCAAAATAAAACACCAGATTATATTTCAAGTAATGACATCACCAAAACGTCATAATGTGTAAAAACAAATTCATGTTTTTCTATATTGTTTCCTCTCATACTGTAACTCACTGATATATATATAAACAGTAGATATAGATTTAGTTCATGTTTTACTGGTGCAGTTTTATGTCTATGACAATGAGTCCAACCTTCGTTAGGAACACTGACCGGTTTATTGTTATGTTTATAACACATAACTTTAACTGGGGGATTATATATATATTATATAAGTAACCCACGGTTACGTTTCAGTCTGAGCTCCTGATACTGAGTGTATTTTCTTGTACATTTGATCTTTGTGACTAAATGTGTGACGATATCAATAAAATGTATCATTACAGTGTTTGCTGATGAAAAAGAGGAGGCGAGATGATATAAAACATTTTCTTTTATTACTCAAAGAACAAGTGTAGGACAGGCTGGTGATCAACACAAAGCTTTAGTTGTCAACCACACTCCCAATGCTAACGTGCTAACAGTTAGCTAGTGAAACAAGTCCAGCCTGGACAGCGACACATGTGAAAGGGTCAAAGGTCAACACTGTGTCCCCTACACGTTTACAAACAACACAAACTCTTTCCTATCTTTGGTTCAGAGACTAAATGTGTCAGTTACCAATACTGAGAGTGGTTCAGAAATACAAAACAATGTAGAATAAAACTAAATATCACTTTACCTCCATATTTACCAAAGAAGAAACAAACAAACCTCATTAAGTGTCGAATGGTAGAGGAAATAAACATAGATGTTGGTACGTTAGAAGCTCACCATCAATGACATTCATCACCGAATCAATGGAACACTTTAGGATTGATCATCTACACCACATGGCAGTGTGACAGAAAACCACTAATTACAACTATATTTTTAAACAAAACACAGGGAAATATCACCAAAATCCTTCACAGGGTGTGATATGTGAATGTGGGCGTGGCCTCGCCATCCTTTCTTTCCTTTTTACTGTCCTTTCAATGTTTTAGTGACGTAGCCCCGCCTTCACATGGCGTCCCGGCTCCGTCTCAGAAGCATGTAGCAGGAACGTGAGGAAGTAATGGTCACATGTCATCGTCTTCATCTTCGTCCTGTGAGGAACCTGCCTGTTGGTTGGCACTGATGGACGCCGCCGCCATCTGGGCCTGCTGGGCCGCCTGCTGCATCTGGAGCCACTCCTGCTGGGCCAGCTCCGCCTGCTGCTGGCGGGCCTGCAGGAGAAAGAGACGACTCAGCAAGAATAGGAGCTGACTCGGCAATGACAGGGAATGACTCGGCAACGTTAGGGGATGACTCGGCAACGACAGGGGATGACTCGGCAACGATAGGGGATGACTCGGCAACGATAGGGGATGACTCGGCAACGATAGGGGATGACTCGGCAACGATAGGGGATGACTCGGCAACGATAGGGGATGACTCGGCAACGATAAGGGATGACTCGGCAATGATAAGGGATGACTGCAATAAAAGGAAAAAAATTAATTTAATGAACAAATGGAATTTGGAAGAAAAAAATGGAATTTGGAAGAAAAAAATGGAATTTGGAAGAAAAAAATGAAATTTAGAAAAAATAAAATGTAATTTGAAAAAAATAATCATAATGGAATTTGGAGAAAAAAATGTAACTGAAAAAAATTAATGGAATTTTTAAAAAATAAATAAATTGGAATTTGGGGGGAAAAATGAATTTGTAAAAATGTCCCTCTACTGTAACTTGGTGAGAGTAAAGAAAGGTACCTTTGCAAACAGTTCCTGTTGCTGTCTCAGCAGCTCTTCCTCTGGGATTCCCAGGTTCTCCAGACGAGAACTGGCCTTCCTTCTCTTCATAGCCACTGTTTTACACTCCTGCAGCACATCTTTCACCTCCGTGATGTACGACGCAAAACCAAGACTCTCCAGTGCTGCAGAGAGACGCAGAAAAACAGCTGAAAACTCTGGCTTTCACCCTCTAAACTTACATTGAAATAAAAGCCCCACCCCCACACCCTATTATTTTTAGCCATTGCATCAGAAATCACAAGGGGTCATTTTCTCCAGTATTTGGTTCAATTCCAAGATAACAATGTAATTGTTATCTTGGAATTTTAAATCAGAAATTTGAGAAATTTCTGATTTAATTTCTCAAATCATAAATTAAATCTAAACATTCCAATACAATTAATACCATCAAAAGAGCGATCTGATCGTAGGTTCATGACAACGTGAATAATATGCTGCCCCCCAGTGGTGAAATACTCATTTATCATTACAATGTGGAATGATGTCATCAGGATCATTTAAATTAAATTAATCAAAACTTATCAATAACCTTTCTCAGATTTAGTAAACCATTGATCCCTGGGGGGTAACTGTATGTGACCCCAATAGTAAACACACAAAATGAAATTAAAATACACAAAATAACAGCAAGAATACACTAAAATAAACAAAACATTTTTACAACATTACAGAAAAACACACAAAATACTCCAGAAACACATAAAATTACCAAAACAACAACAAAAGTAGACAACACACACACAAAAAAAAAGACTCTACAAACAAAACAACAACAAAAACAAACAATATATCTCCAAAAGAGGAAAAATACACAACAGGACAACCACAATGCACATAATAAAGAAACATACAGAGAATGACAGAAAAACACACATAATTACTGTAAAAAGTAATTCTGTTCTTCCCTGTGTTGATGCTCTGACATGAATCTGACATAAATGTACATAATGTGGTCCTCAGATCAAACAAACACATTTGTGTGGCTCCAGTATTTGGAAACAATAAAATAGAATTTAGGAAAAAAAAAAACTATACATATATAATTAATTAAAACAATTTGAATAAAAAATAACTAAACAAAATGAATCGAGAGAAAAATTTTAATTTAGAAAAAAATAAAATGGAAATTGAAAAAAAATTATTAAATGGAATTTGGAGGAGAAAAAAAATGAAATTGAAAAAGAAAAAAAAATGAAATGGACTTTTGACCAAAATAAAGGGATGCTATTAGTAATTGCTAACATATATGATGTTCCCATGTGTCGTGGACTCACCGTTGATGACGTGCTCCGGGGAGATGGTCTTCTTGTCGGACTTGTTGCAGATCTCGTTGGCCTCTGAGGAGATGAGGTGGATGAACTCAGTGCAGCAGTTCACCACCAGCTCCCGGGCGTCGTTGGCCACCCGCACATTGGGCAGAGTCTCTTTGATCATCTTATTGATGGCTGCTCTGGGGATCGTCAGGTCATCGTCGTTTCCAGAGGTCGAGGCCATCGCAAAAAGCCCCAAACGAACCAAAACAAGTCTTTTTCCCTCGGTGTGCAGCACTGGACAGTTAGCAGACGTTTAGCTGCTTAAAGTGGAGAGAAAGTGCTCAGTTCACCAGCTGGAAAGCTCATTAAATACAGCAGATATTTAAGGAACACTACAAAGTAATAATGCACTGATATTAACATGTAGTTAATACTGTTGATATCCGACTCCTCCGTCCGCGGGAAGCCGCAGGAAACAAGTGGAAGCTAAAGCTAAGCTAACAATGAACTACCTACGGATGATACTGGCTAAAGTTTATAGAAGCGCCGCAAACAATAAAACTACTTTGATATTAATGGTGAATCTGTCATGTAGATATAAGCCAGATAAACATTTTAAGCCAATGCTCACGACCGCTCGCTTTAACTTTACTAATTTAGAGTATGGAGAACATTAGCTGAAGTGTATCCGGATATGACGTCAAATAAACTAGAAACATGGTAAACAAAGCTGCACCGCCCCCTACCGGAGACACGGTGAATCTGTATAATGGTAAGATTCACAGTAGTAGATTCGTCACATATTTAAAACAAGTTGTACTGACCTGTTAGCATTAGATATGCTAACAGAAAGCTAACACAAGAGGAAGGTTACATTTAATAAGGCTTGTTTATTAAAGGATCAGCAATTGTGATTAATTTTTAAACTTTGTAATTGAGAAAGTAATTGTAATGAACTTTTAGGGGGGAAATAATAATTGTAATTGGAAAAAATGATGGTCAAAATATTCATAATTAAATTGTAATTGAACATGGATAATTGAAGACGTAATTGTGAATGAAAAATGTAATAAGCCTTTTCACACTCTGGAACAGTGCATGCACAGGTCGAGAGGGATAAAAACGTTAACAAGCTCGTCCACTATGTTGATATTTCCAACCTAACAGCGTGTGTAATGTTATTCCATATAATTCATATTACACATATTCGAACTCAAGGAGTTGTCCAGAATTTTCCGCTGATGCCGATTTCGGCCGATCTGAGCACTTTTAAAAAGTGATGGGAGCAGCTAAGCTAGGGCAGTCCACTCGCTTCCACACAGGTGACCCCTGGTGAATGAAAACACTGACTACCTGGGTGTCCAGCGGGCGGATTAGGACTCTACCCGGAATGATGCACGTATCTGAGCACTTTAATAAAAGCGAGTATCAAAGCGACAGACCTTCTCTGCTTCCACACTCCTCTCCCCTGCTTCCACACTCCTCTCCCATTGATGAGACTCACAGAACGACAAGCCTCGACTTACATGGTCTCCAGTGGACTCTACCCAGGAACGACGCACATATTAGGACTCAGGGAAACCATGGCTTTCAGCTGATCTGAGCAATCCTCTCCCAAGCTTTTAACTATTGATTGTTATGTATTTTCTGTACTTTATTGTTGTTGTTGATTTCTTTTTTGACTTGTGTAGTTGTTTTAACAACTGTGATGTGTTTGAGGTTTTGGAAATAAAATACATTATTATTATTGATGGGACCAGTGAGATTTGTGATTTGAGTGTGAAAAGGACAGTGTGACTTCTCACTTTGAAAAGGTAAATTTACGACGTCCACCTTTCACTAACAAGGTCCACGATTATTTTTCATTAAGATATTATTTTAATTCAATTTACAAATTCGAAGGAAGTGCACAGGATGGACAGGTCGGTAAAATAATCTAAATCTCTGTCAGACTGGCTTCCTACACTGTCAGCCATGGAGAGTTTATCCCTGTGACCTTTGACCTAATGCAGAAGAACTGAACCAGTACGAGAGTGTGAAAAGACTTATTGAGCCCAACCCTGATAGACAGGGATCATTCTCAGGCTTAGCATAAACAGAATCTGCCAAGGAGCAGCTTTGATTGACAGAACAAGTTTCCATGGCAACCACATCTCAATCACTGCCCCAGTGTTGAAGAATGTGAAGTTGTGTTTATGACACATATGATAAACGTTAACCTAAACATAGCCTGGAGGAAGGACCAAGAAACAGGTCCTGGGGAGGGAAACGTGATTATTTACTGTAACTCCTGTTATTCCAGTCCAACTGACTGCCACAAAGCATCAAACCTGTCTGGTTTTTAAACACAGTAGTCTGCTCTTTGTGAACAGTTATTAAAAACCACAGAAGACGACTCTAATTACAGCCATTTACACCGTGATATAACCACTGTGGAGACGTATTATTCTGAAAACTACTCAAAGATCATTTGAAATGCCAGGGTTCCTGCAGATTCTCAAAAAATTCTAAATTCATGAATATAAAAATGAGGCCTTAATTATCATTAAAATGTCTTAAATCAGTGTTTCAAAAGTTTTACATTTTAACACATAATAAGTATGTTTTTATTGTTGTAATTAGTCTCATATTTCAAAATAAAAGGTAACATTATTTTTCTGTGCAGATGCGTGTAATGCTTCTAGCAACTTTTAACAACATGAGGAAAAGTAAATTGAACAAAAATTGCCTGCTCAACTAAGCTTTTTCTTAAAGGTTTTTCTTTTTTTTTGTATTTTAGTTGTTTTATAGATTTCTGGTTATTTTTGCAGTCATATTGGTGGTTTTGGAGTGATTTTGATATGTGGCGGGGGGGTTTTCTCCCCCAATTATGTTTAATGTGAAGTTGGTCTTAAATTTAATTTCAAATGGTAATCAAAAGTCTTAAAATGCCTTTAATTTAATTTGACTGAACTGTCTTCAAAAAACACATTTTCATTGTAAATCTGTGATTGATCAACTATAACATTTTATAAATAGATATTGTTGGTTCTCTTTTATGTCTCACTATGGGATATACGCCTCTGCGTCATATCTCAGAAGCCCAATCTCATTATGCCAATCCTGACTGGCTGGTGAAATGTATTAATCCGCGGCAGGGAGTCCCACCTACTATAAGTAGAGTGGGCGGATGATACTACGCCATTCAAAAACCTCTTCTCACTCAGGGCTATCTCACGTCGCAGCAGCTTAACCGTCCACAGGTGGACCCTTTCTGAATGCCGTTGCCGGACGCTGCTGTTTGATGCCCGGCTGGCCATCTCCAGTTAGACCTGACTGAGAAGACTTACAAGGCACAGCCTATTAGGCTGAGCTGTGTGAGGTTTTTGGGCCGACTCAGGATTCAGCCGTGTGGGTGGAAATGTCGGTGGTCACCGATTTGTGTCTTCGTGTCCAACACTGCGCAGTCCAGGCCACAGGGAGAGCGATGGGAGCCATAAAGACGGACAACGAGGCTCTCCGCCTCTGTTTCCTCGAAAATCCCAGCTCTATCCCCACCTACAAAAAAGAAGCATTCGCACAGGTTGCTTCCCGGGACTCGCGGTTTAAGATGCATGAACTGTCTGTGCTCCGGCCCGCCCCACCGTCTCAACACGGTCGTTTGGCTGGTCCAGGAAGCCTTTGACCTCGGCTGCAGCTCTGCTGGCATAGTCCGTGCAGCACACCCACATCTAGAAAAGGAAGAGAGCAGCATGATGAGCAACTGTTATCTTCTCCAGTGACGCAGCTGGATGTTCCCTGTTCTCCAGCTCAACCTGTTCTGCTTTTGAGCTTGCACCTGAGGGCCTCCCACGCCCCTGCCTCCCCGCTACCACGACTCGGCCAAAAGGCTACCGAGAGGCTGTTGCCCCTCTAAAAATTGGGATTCGGGATTCGCCCTATCCTGGCTTGATGTGCTCTGAACAGATATCTCAGAGCGTTTGGTTCATGTCTGTCTGTCTGTAGGGCGCATATTTCTACATCCCGATGTATGTGTGCATAAGTGACGACAGGAAAAGGGCTTGTGTACGCGTGATAAGCTTGTCTGCAATATGGGAACTACGATATCCCATAGTGAGACATCAAAATGAATGTTATGAAATATAACTTTAGGTTATTTGCATAACCCCGGTTCTCTGAGTAATATGAGTGAGATGTCTCACCAGACAGTAGAGGTTTGCTAATTTGAATGGTGCTTTATTCTCCGCCCACTCTACTTATAGTAGGCAGGACTACCTGCGGTGGATGAATACATTTCACCAGCCATTCAGGATTGGTGTAATGAGATCGGGCTTCTGAGATATGACACGGAGGCGTATATCCCATAGTGAGACATATCCCTCATATTACTCAGAGAACCGGGGTTATGCAAATAACCTATAGTTTTTATGGCTTAGTTGGTTGGTACTCGATACAAGTGCAAAGTTTTCAGTCTGCTTTTATTTTAAATAACGTTTTTAAATCAGTGTAATATTGAAGGGAACCGCATATGTAGTTACTCACTGATCACCTGCTTTATGAAGACAAGTCGGACCTACTGTTAGTTTGAGTTCTTACAGGTTATGTAACACACACACACACACCAGAATGAAGCTGATGTCTCTTTAAGTCTGAACACTTATTCAGAATCAGAATCAGAATCAGAAATGTTTTAATGGCCAAGTACAGTTTTTAGGACAGTACAAGGAATTTGACTTGGTAGTCGATGCACGAAACAAAAAACAAAGAAAACAAAGAACAAAGAACCAAACCAGCAACAATCTATCTCTAAAAGCAAGAAACGTCTGAGTGGGTGCGTGCGTGTGTGTGGAGCGAATATCTCCCTGAAGCGGGAAGAGTTCGACCTGAAACTTCCAAATACCCCAAGTGTGTGCATCTGTTATTTTGGAGTAATTTGGTCATTTCCAAATGTTTTTTTTAATTTTATTTCACTTCTGGATGGCAGCTTTCGACCGCAGAGTGTGAGGGGGCGCTAGCGCACCATATGATGAGAGACGACTTCCGGCATCCATCTTGATCACAGTTGAGTCGACTTCCGGTATCCATTTTGATGGCGAAACAGATGAACGGTGATCAACCGCGACACATCTAAAAAAAAAAAAAAATCTATCCACATTAATCAATCTTATTTTTTTAGAGTAATTAGATGTAGCAAAACGGTCAAAATGTTAATTTTATAATTACGGCTCCCTCGATAAGAGAGCGCTACTTCCGGTTTCAGGTTCATGATGTCACCGTGTCGCAGTTTGTTTGGGTAAAAAAAAAAAGGTCAATATTAAAAATGTTTTTGTACCACTAAAAGTCATTTAAGTTAATATTTTATAGCAATGCTTGAGGACAACGCCACCTGGGGGCCTGCACCCCAGGATATAACCCTTTACAAGATGGGCACAACGTCCAGAATAAAACCCACAGGCAGAGAACGTGGTTCCAATCAATTAAAACTACTTTATTAACAATAATTAAAACAAACTAAACACAGGAAAACAGATGGTACGAGGACCTGCAAAGGAAAGAAAGACAGGGCTGGGGCTTACCACGACAGCGGTAACAAAAAGGAGAGGATCCAAACTCAACAACACCCGTGAGACAGCAACCAGAGAAAGTGAAACACATGGAACCACCACCACGGAACCGCTGTCGCCTACAGGCTCCCAGCACACGTCAAACAAGAAGAAAACACAATCAAACATACAGAAATGGCAGCCCTCATACCATCAAAAAAACAAATGAGCACAACCCAAATAAACCATAAAAACAGCACAAATGGAAAATAAGAATGAACAAATATTATATCAAAAACTCAACACATTGGGTTATGAAAACACAAATTATAATGGAAGTAAATGATAAAACGTTGAATCTGCGGCTTTAAGCAGCGGAGGTCAGCTACTGTCCCAGGCACAGAAGGACAGAGTCACAGCAGCCACAGACACCAACTTGAGAATGCCACAGTGATGTGAAATGGATAAAAAGGAGAACCAAAACAGCAGTGTGGACTCAGAAATAGGCAGCTGATGACCACATACTGTAAAATAAACATATCAATAAATCAAGAACTAATCTAAAAGAACAAATACAAGTTTGGGCTGAAATTGTACTTACAACCCGGCTGTCAGGTTGAGTAAACATACGGCTCAGACTCCACAAAGGAGGGCTGGAAAAGAGTTTTAAATTAACTTCTCCAGACCATCCTCCGCTCACCATAAGGCAGACAATCCAGCGCCCTACCTGCAGGATTAGTACAGCGCACACACACGAGCTCCGGGAAGCAGCTCCGCTCCCAGCCACACCACTACAACGGAGGGAAACCGGGGTAAACACAGCGCCCAGAGGATCAAAAACAGTGCACACGTCAACTCCGTGAAGGAGGAAGAGGGAGACAGAAGAAGAGGCCAGCTGGGTGCATTTATATGCAGTGCACTAATTACTTAGTGGCCGCACTGCCCCCCTGTGGTAGGGAGAGTAACTCCCTCTTGCCACATCTACCCCCAGGTTTTGCATCGTCGTCCCGACGATGACCTGCAGGTCGGACACTAGCACCAGGGTCGAAAAACGGCTATTTGGGAATTAGACACAGGCTGCGTTGGCCTACCATCTGTGCCCACAGCTGAGGGGAGATGGTTAACATTAGAATGGTGTCCAGCTGTGGAGCGAGCAGTCCACCGTAAGCCCTGCTGGCTCGGGCCGGGTTGCTCTGAAGGGGCCAACGTGTCGTACCTTGAAACAGGAGGTGCTTCTGAGTTGTCGTGAAACTCCCGCTGAGCTACAGCATAGGAAGTTTTCTGACCTCTACAACTAGGTACTGTAGCAGGTGGCGCAGATGTGTCGGGAATCAAAAGCCACAAATCTCCATCACCGAGGGAGTCACTCTCCACCTGTCCCAGGCCACATGGTGAGGGAATCCTCGGGGGAACAGGAAGAGACTCCGGTCTAAGGACAGCTTTTAGCATGTCCCAATGTACTGTTCGTGCCTTCTGCAGGTCATGCTCTGGAGCAACTGTATATACAGCCCCGTGATTTTCTGGAGCTTTTAACACCTGATGGACTACCGTGCTCCAGATATCCTGGATTTTGTGACGACCGCGAGCACTGTGATCTCTTAAGTAAACCAAATGGCCTGCCTGGAACGGTGCGTCACGAACCCGCTGGTCATGAAAACCCTTCCGGCGGCTAGCCGCGGCCAACAAATGTTTCCGAGCATCCTTGAAAGCCACCTGAAGCCTGGCTTGATGCTCAACAACCCAATCCTTTACTTCTCCACGCACAGGATCTTGAACTCGCCCTAAAAGAAAATCAATGGGAAGACGGGGCTCTCTACCAAACATTAAGTAGAACGGTGACTCTCCTGTCCCTTGATGTGGTGTAGTATTATATGAAAATAATAGTTGAGGCAAACAGACCCAATCCCGTTTCCTAGAGACTGGAACAGTGCGCAGAAGGTTGTGAAGCGTTCTGTTGAACCGTTCGCACTGCCCATTACCGGCAGGATGGTATGGGGTTGTGCGAGACTTCGCCACCTGGTACAAACAGCAGAGCTGGTGGAGTAAAGCACTTTCAAAGCTCCTACCCTGGTCTGAATGGAGCCGTGTCGGGACACCAAACTTATAAAACCACTCTATCAGAAGCACCTGGGCCACTGTAGAGGCCCGTTGGTCTCGAGTCGGGACAGCGACGGTGTATTTGCTAAAAACATCAGTCATTATAAGGACATTTTCAAAACCACTACTGGAGGGCTCCAGCAGAGTGAAATCAATGGCCAATATCTCATTGGGCTCTGAAGCAAGCAGATGGCCCATGAAGCTGTGAGGCACTGACCCAGAGTCTTTAGCGACTTGGCACCGCTCGCATTCCTGGACCCACCTTTTGATGTCTGCTGACATCCCTGGCCAGTAACAGCGTTGTCTGATCAAGTCAGCTGTTCGGTCAATGCCTTGGTGGCCATGGTTTTGATGCAAAGCACTCAAAGTCTCTTGTCTAAGGGCTGCAGGCAAGACTAGCTGGAGGGTTGGAAGACACGCCGGTAAAGAACACCTTCCTGTTCAACAAAGCGGTCCCACTGGCGCAACATTGCTATTGCAAGCTTAGAAACCTGACGTCGATCTTCCTGCGTTGGCCGAGCCTGCCTTCTCCAAAATACCAGAACCTCTTTTAACAGAGGATCAGCCTCCTGCAGGGCACACATGTCAGTAGAAGTAAAAGATGGAAAAACAGACATTGTCTCCTGGGTGGCCACCGTCTTAGGGTCTGGACATGCTACATGCTGGAGGGCCTTGGGGACCAAGGTACCTGGAACAATAGCCTCCTCCAGGCTAGTGGCAGACAGATATTGCCGGGAGAGTGCATCGGCATTTCTGTTACTGCGACCTGACCGATACTTTATATCGAAGTCAAATGCAGCCAGCTGAGCAGCCCAACGATGCTCTGTGGCGCCGAGCTTGGCAGACTGCAAATAGCTCAGTGGGTTGTTGTCTGTAAACACTACACACTTTTGCCCAAGCAGGTATTCACAGAATTTCTCCGTCATGGCCCACTTGAGTGCCAGAAACTCCAGCTTCATGGAGCTGTACTTGTCCATGTTACGCTCGGTTGGTCGTAGAGCACGGCTGGCATAAGCTACAGGTTTAAGTCCTTTGTCCGTCTCCTGTGAGAGCACTGCCCTAAGGCCACGAAGGCTAGCATCTACTTCCAAAACAAAAGGACGAGAAAAGTTGGCGTACGCAAGCACCGGGGCCGAGACCAATTTTGCTTTCAAGGCCTCAAAGCTGGACTCGCACTGTGGTGTCCAAGCTGCACCCAGGTCAAGCCGAGCAATTTCCTAGACCTTTTGCCTGTAACTTCAACCACAAACTGGTGCAAAGGACTGGTCAGTTGGGCAAAGCCCTCAACGAAACGCCGATAATAGCTGGCAAACCCCAAAAAGGAGCGCAGCTCGGAAACATGACAGGGACGCTGCCAGTTAGACACAGCCTCAAGCTTTTCCGGGTCTGTAGACACTCCCTTACTTTCTCCAGTTTGGCCTTTAGACTTTGGTTTTGGAGGCGTCCCGGTACTACCTCCAGCCTCTGCAGATGCTGGGAAACAGAGGAGGAGAAGATGACAATATCATCAAGGTACAGGAGAAGGGACTGACCTTGCTGATCTCCGAACATCCTCTGCATCAGCCGCTGGGAAGTACTGGGGCCGTTACATAGCCCAAAAGGCATCCTATTAAACTCAAAGAGTCCAAAAGGGGTACAAAAAGCTGTTTTAGGCCTGTCTGGTTCTGACACTGGCACCTGGTTGTACCCACTAGCAAGATCAATGGCTGAGAACCAGCGGGCACCACAGAGTGCATCCAAACTCTCCTCGATGCAAGGTAGTGGAAAAGCGTCTTTTCTTGTCTTACTATTCAAAAGACGGTAGTCAACGCACAAACGTAGACTCCCATCTTTCTTTCGGACCAAGACAATGAAGCTGATTGATATGAGCTCTAACAGCTTCATACTCAGAAGGTGGAATACGACAATACCTCTGGCGAACAGGGACGTCTTCAAAAAGTAGAATGTCATGTGCAATAAGATTTGTACAGCCCAGGTCTCCCTCATGGGTTGCAAAGACTGAACTGTATTTTTGCAACACAGACCTCACCTCCCCCTGCTCTTCTTCAGTCAACATTGACAGATCAACAGGTGGGGCCACTTCCAAGGTGGAACTAGTTGCTGACTGTGCAGCAACTGTAGCCATAGTAGGCCTCACTTCAGTTACCCCTCTGGGTAAGCGAATAACCTATGCTCCAACAAGTGCACCTAGACAGGTCCGTGGGTACAAGAGAAGGTTAGCACTACCTACGTTAACCACAGGAATATAAGCCATTCCCTGCATAACTTGGACCAAACAAGGAGACACCAACAATCCCGCTGGCAGTCCAGAGTCCAGGGGCTCAAACAGCACCGGTAGATCGGTTAAGTGTGAGGAGCACGTGCTGGCGACAAACTGCATCACTCCACCCGGGACTCGAAGTGCCCGTTTACCATGTAATGGGTCGTGCACTACACCGGGATGAAAATACTGAACTCACACAGAGCCATTTAGAGAGTTGTTGTTGCAAAACGTTTATTTTTCGTGGTACTTCTGTGTCTCTCTTAACAACCTGCAAGACGTGCGCGAGAGATGGATGGAGACACACGCACACACACAGTATTTATAATAAAAATATACTAAATGAATAAAATAAAACCAAAAATAAACAATATTTATACAAAAATTACACCAAATGACTCCAGAATCACACTAAGATGGCAACAAAAAACTATAATTATACAAAAAAATGCACAAAATGACAACTGATAAATAAAAAAACACATAATGACATTAAACCAGGAAAATTGCACCCACATTTTGCACCTGCAAATATACCCCCCTATGCTCCCACATGAATGCATACTTCCGACGGGCACTGTACTAGTAATAATAATAATGATAAATATAAAGGATGAGGGATAAATGAAGAAGAGATAGAGAATAAAGGATAAATGTGATAAATATAAATATACAGTGCAGCAGGTAATGTGTTCATGGAGCTGGTGATCTGGGGGGGGGGGTCAATCAGTTTGACACCAGTTACAGAACCTTGATGTCATTTGTCACAAGTCTAGATACAAAACTCACAACCAATGATCAAAATGCACATTTTTCAAAACTCTAACACTTTTTACAATTTCTTGGATACAATTCACATAAACCAAAGATCATTTGTCCATTGAACTATAATCACCTGTTCAAAATGACACAATTTAACATCAAAGTATAACCATTTCAAAATGCAATTCACACATTACCTTTGAGATGATGGTCTATTCATTTCTTTACAATCATTTTTTATTGTTTATTTATTCAGTTTATTTCCGACATGGTTACAACCACTTTTTTTTTTTTTTTGTACATGTCGAAAAAGGAGACGAGAGAAGCAGTTTGCTTATCTAAGTCCCGCCCCCTGTTTTGAACACAGAATATATACATCAAAGCTTGTCTCTCTGGTCAAACATTCTTAGGTTGTTCTGAACACAATTTCATTTCTTTTTTTTTTTGTCCTTTTTTATGTTGGATGTATTGTCATCTGTAGTCAGTGTTGTCTTTCCTTCTTCCCTGCAGATTTCATTCCCAGACTTTGTTTGCGTTCCTCCAGTTCAAAAGAAATGTTCATGTTCGAACTTCCTTGTTATCTTCAGAAAGTTTTCTTAGCATATGAAGGATTAGAAAGGCACATACCCCATCATTAGCAGGTCATTGATCATGACCCCTAACAGGTAGAGGTCCTCTACATCTTCCACTGAGAGGATTGAGAGGCACAGCATTTGGGTTTTTCCCTTTCCATCCATGACGTAACCACTCGGGAATGTCTCTTTTGGACACGCTGGTTCATCTTGTTGTGATCTTCTGTTCGTGAAGATTGAGTCGATTGTGTTCATTGACCAGTTGATAAGTTCCATCTCATTGATGTGTTGATCTCGTATTCGTGTAAGAATGTGTTCCGAGTTTTTTCTTTATATCTAGTCAAGTTTGCAGCTTGTTTTGTCTCTACATCAAGGTTATTCCAGCTGGTAATAGCTCTATTTACAGTGTTGTGTTTTCCAATGTTAGATTTAACCCTTTCTTGTATAAACACATTATTATGTCTTAGTTCATAAGCAGTTTGTTTGTATGTGAAACGTTTTTGTATTTGATATGGGAGTGTTTTAAGAGAGGCCCTAAATGCTAGAATTTGTGTGTTGTAGTGTATTATTTCTTGCAGTTTTAAGTATTTTGGCCTTTTCAAATAGTTCATTTGTGTGTGTGTTGTGTGGTGCTTTATATAGAATTATAATTGTTTTTTTTTAAAGTTTAAATAAAGGTTTAAGATACGTTTTGTAGGTGTTTCCCCAGATTTCTGAGCAGTAATTTAAATGTGACCCAACAAGGGAAGAATAGATTGTCTTCAGTGATGTGGTTTGTAGTATTTGTTGTCATTTCCATAGGATGAAGCTGCTTTTAGCAACTTTGTTTTTAACTACTTGTATGTGTTTTTTCCAGGTCAGTTTCTCATCTATCCACACTCCTAGTGCTCTATATTCTTTTACTTGTTCTATTATATCCATGTCTAGTTTCAGTCTAATGTTTTCTGTTATTTTTTTATTTCCAAAGCTGATGAATTTTGTTTTGCTGACGTTTAGGGCTAGTTTATTTACATTGAGCCATGTTTGGATTTTTGATAGTTCCTCATTCGTCATTTCTATTAGAGTTTTAATGTCTTTACCTGAACATAGGATGGTTGTGTCGTCTGCAAACAGCGTTAGTTTAAGGCAATTTGAGACTTTGAAAATGTCGTTTATTTATAGAATGAACAGTTTTGGCCCTAAAATCAAACCCTGTGGTACACCACATTGTATGGTTTGGCATATTGATATGTGTTGTTCAAAGTCCACATATTATCTCCTATTTCTCAAATAACTTTTAACCCAGTTTAGGGCATTGTGGCTAATGCCGTAGTTTTGAAGTTTTTCTTCCAGAATATCATGGTTTATTGTGTCAAATGCCGAATACATATATATTATTTTCTAATGCATCTCTTGTATTTTCCGTGGTATCAGTTATAGCCATTGCTGTTGAACGTCCTTTTCTGAACCCATAATAGCCTTCATGTAATATATTATTCTCTTCTATGAATTTGTCCAGCCTTTTCATGAACAGTTTTTCTAGAATTTTCAATAATTGCGGTAATATTGAAATAGGTCGATAATTGGTGAAATCTCGTTTGTCTCCACTCTTGTGGATCGGTCTGATTTTTGCGATTTTCATTTGGTCTGGGAAAATACCATTTATGAATGAGAGATTTCTGATGTATGTTAATCTAACTATCAATTAATACAACTGCTCAAAATCAACTGTTGCATTCCTCTTAAATCATAGTCTTCAAAAATAACAGAGAAACAACCAAACAACACCAAAAACACACACACTGAAAGAGAATCATTTAAATAAAACTAACAACACACAAAATAAGAGAAAAATCTCATTTTTGGTCACTTTTAACCCATTTTATTTCTGATTACAGTTTTTTTTTTGATTGGTCCAAACGGAAGTCACACGTTCAAAACTCTTAACCCAGTCTGCATATTCATCATGATCTCAGATCAGTTCATCTCATCCCCAAAGGTGTTTCTCACCAATAAAACACTTCATACACAACTCAAAACAAGCTCATTCAACCACCACACCAACAAATAGTGTAACTATGGAAACACACACTGAACTACACAATACTAACAACAAAGAACATTACATAAAATACATCTTATCTTTTAAGCTTGAATGATGTTTGTCTGGTAAATTTGTATTTCATTATAAAATAAGATCTTTGATGGTTCTAAATGATTGTGTGTGTGAACATTGTCAGCACTTATAAAACCTTTTAACCACTTTTACACCTAATGTCACAGACTGTATGTTGACCCATTATTGTCACTTTTAACCTCTTTTCACCATATTTGTCTCCACATGACTGTTCTTCAATGTTCATGTCTGTGTTCAACCACCTTCAGCTACAGTGGGGGTCCCTGCTCTATGGGACCTTTATTTGGAGGGTCCCGAACCTTTATTTTGGAGGGTCCCCGCTCTCTGGGACTTTTATTTTGGAGGGTCCCCGCTCTCTGGGACTTTTATTTTGGAGGTCCCCGCTCTCTGGGACCTTTATTTTGGAGGGTCCCTGCTCTCTGGGACTTTTATTTTGGAGGTCCCCGCTCTCTGGGACTTTTATTTTGGAGGTCCCCGCTCTCTGGGACTGAACGGGTTGAGAACCACTGAGTTAGATAATAGGGGAACATTTATTTTATTTTATTTCTTTACAAATATCAAAGTAAGAGAATCCTTTCAGTGTGATTAAGTATTTACTGTAACATCCATGGTTAATAAAAGCACAGCCAGTGTCTCAGGTTCAGGGATGATAATAATATAATTTGCTTTGCTCAAAGTATTGATCCTAAAATACAATAGAACAATTAAAAATACAATTATTATTTTCCCCCTGAAAGTCAATTAGAATTACATTCTCAGTTATTAATCCTTTAATAAATAACTTTTGTTAACCGTAGCCTTCCTCTTGTGTTACCTGTCTGTTAGCATCTCTCATGCTATAATCAGCTGTAAAATACATTAATAAATATTATCTATCATCAATCAGTTTCTCATTTATTAATTTCCTTGTTTGGCTTCCTAATCAATTAATATATTGGTATTAATCTTTTTGCCTGTGGAGCATTTTTTCTGTCACTATACCACTAGTGTCACGCCCTCCACCTCTAGCGCCACTTAGGGGTGCTGTTTCCCTGTTCTTCTTTTCTTTGTTTCAGTGGTGCTGTGAGTGAGTGGCCTGATTTCTGACATGTTCCACCTGCAGGAGGCAATGAGCAGCCTCATAAAGGCAGCACCTTGGTCTTCAGTCAGTGCCAGATCATTGAATGACTCAGAGCTTCTAACAGAAACCTTCGTTCGCTTGGCTTCTCTTTCTGCCTTGTCCCGCCTCTTCCTGTCCCTGCTCGTCTGTCTGTCTGCCTCCGTCTGCATTGGGTCGTGGAGACTCCCCCAGATACCTGCCTGGATCTTCTGCCTCTCGGAATCCCCAGCCATCCTGTCCCTGTCAGCACCAGACTCTGCCTCCGCTCCGTTGCCTGCCATCCTCACCCTCGGCCCTGCCTCGGCCAGCGACGAGCAGTGTTACAAACACTGCTAGTAGCTGAATTACACTTGTAGGTTATATCATCATAAATACATAGTAAATGAAACAAATGTCTAATCTATTGTTCATTTGAACTGTTCTTATGATTATTATTGTATGTAATAGTGTATTTCTATAGACATTGATTCAGTGAAAAATGACTTGATGTTTGAATGTTTTTTACATGATGATCTTTTTAATGACGTCCTTTCTGTTGCAGACAAGGAGAGCTGAGGTAAAGGTAGCACTGCCTTGGGCCACAGTGTTTTAAGTGGGAGCCTCTGTCATCATCAACATCTGTGATAAACACCTACAACATGAGACATGTCCCCAGATAAATGATGGACAGTTGTTGATATGAAATATTGACAAAAAAATGTATTTTGTCAAAATTCTTGTTAGTTTTCATTTGTAATTTGTGGTTGATTAAAACTAGCATTAGGAGGCCACAGTGCAGGGAGAGATGCTGGTATGGAGGTGATGACATCATTCTGAAGGTAGAAATCAACGTTAAAACAGGACAAAGTCATGTTAAGAAATGACACTTTTTTTTTTTTCGCCGGAACGCATCATGTCATTAAAGTCTCACTCCTGTTATTTTCTGAAACTTGGCAGCCCTGTATGTGTTTCTGGATTATTCAGATTTCAACAATTATTACGATGGTTCTGATTGAAAAGGAAAAAACAACAGAAAATCCCCCCTACGAGCATAGGAGGCGCCATCGCTCAGTAGGGGAGCAAAATTACAACATTGGGGGCCCCTACGCTCAACAGCTCTGGAGAGAACCCTGTAAATGTTATACCTAAATGTTGCATTCAAATCCAAATCTTATATATTTTAATCTAAATACTAAATCTAGTGCATTCACTCCTTCTGAATAGGCCACGGCAAGTGCTCGTTTGCATCGACGAGACTTTACTTAGGGACTTCTGGTGAATTTGCATTTTAGCTAAATATTTAGTTTCACCTGTGACATTTAGATTTAACATTTAATAATTAACATTTAGATTTAAAATTTTGATTTACATTCAACATCTAACATTTAAATTTAACATTGAAATTTAGATTTAATATTTAAAATTTAGCATTTTGATTTAACATTTAATATGTAGATTTAACATTTAGATTAAACATTTAGATTTAAAGTTGACATATTTTACAAGAAAAGTAAACATCACAAATTTCACAAACATTGTTTTAAATCTGGTCAAAATTAACATAAAAAATGTGCTAAACGTTGTGAAAACTTACTGTTTATTTTAGCATGTGCAACGCTTTGATCGGCGCCCCATAAACTCACTTAAATTCTAAGTATGATTACAACAGCAACAGATTTCTTCCAGTTACGATGACTTATGCCATAATTAGAATCAACTATTCATGAGGTGATTCCAGTTGTAACTGCTGGATGAAGTCAGTTGCTCTTGTCCTTCTCCACACTGAAGCTCTTCCTGCTCCTCCAGCGCAGCAGTTTGAGGAAGTTGAGGCTGGCACTGAACACTTTGTCGTGTTCAAACACCATCTTATAGAAAGTGTCGATGGGCAGGTCCCCGCTGGGGTCTGCGTACTTCAGGGTGGTCATGGGGGTGTACAGGGTGTTGGTCTGATGGCGGAACGGAGGGTTCTCACTGGTGATGATCCTCAGGGTGTGCTATGGACACAAACACATCTGGAACCATTAGTGGAACAAAACTATTTGTGTGTACCTCATCTGTGTGTGCGTGTTTCAATCCATGTGTGTAGGATTAGGATTTATAAACAAATGTGTGTGTGTGTGTGTGTGCAATTCATTTTGTGTGTCTGTATTAACGTCCGTATCGAACCGGGACATTCTATTGGCTGTCTCTGTACATGTGACCTTTGGAACACATACGATCTGTAACTGTTTAATACTTGTATCTGCAGTGGTCTCTGGTACCATGTGACAGACCCTCCAATCAGAGACGATCCATGTATTCCATGTATATTCTTTAGTTATTCTGTTTTAAAACCAAAACAAAATAATAAATAAACAATCATTATTTTATTTTATTAATTTCAAACCAAAACAGAAATACAGAAACATCAAATTGGAGGCAAACTTCATAATACACTATTTTAATAAATATTTTTACAACTGTAACTTATAAGTCATACAGTATATATCATGTAGTTATATAGTCATATATAACTACATGATATAACTTAACAAAACACGCTTTTATAAGATATGTTGTTGGCCAACCAAACCACCTCCAAAAACCTGAAGAAGAACAGGAGAAATGGACAATGCTTTTATATATTTTATTTATTATTATTATTATTATTATTATTATTATTATTATTATTATTATTATTATTATTTATTTCCTGTAATAGAGACTTAATTTTCTGGAGATCTGAAGAAAACGAGACATTGTTTTCCCATGATAACGGGTTAATTTAATTTGTTTTTCTGATATAACAGGATAATAAACAAAACAATAGTGCAGTATAATAAATCATTGCAGTGTAAGAAGGTCAGAGTTTCTTTTCAATCAAGGCCTGACACTGAATTAGTCAATTATCTGAATCACAATTTAATTACATTTATAACAGCAAAAGATTTTTTTTTTTTTATTATAATTGTGCCTACCTCAGCGATATCTTCAGCCGTCTGTCCGAGGGTTTCAAAGATCTGTTTGTAGTTTTTCAGGTAAACGTTTGTAAACATGTCGGCCGTGACTTTGTCGGCGTTGCTCAGGTCCGTCTTCATTCCCTCGTCAAAAACCTTACGCTCAAATTCTGTAATGACTGGACCTGGTTCTATGAGGCTGATGCTGAGAAGGAGAACAAGGACATGATGGAAACCAGGTGAGTTGAATTACTGCTGAAGGCTACTTTTAAACACTGTGAAGGAGCAAAGCAAACACTGTTTTTATTCTTTTTGTTCAGTAATAAACAATCAGTGGGACACAAACCATCACAGTAGTGTGTATCATGGGGCGCAGATTGTAAAGTTGCTCATGCTAACATAAACAGTAACAATATTTAACAACAAAACACGTTTAAAAAACTTTTAAACATTTTTGGAAGTTGCTTTTAACCAGATGTACAGCAATATTTATGAAATTTGTAATAATTACTTTTCTTGTAGAAAATGTTAAATCTAAAACTAAATATTAAATATAAATATAAATGTTAAATCTAAATCTAAATTTTGAATCTAAAACTAAATGTAAAATCTAAATCTAAATGTTAAACCTATATCTAAATATTAAATATTAAATCTGAATTGAAATACGTCAATGAGCTTGTAATTTGGTACTTCCGGTTAGCTAAATATTTTGTTTCCCTCGTGATATTTAGATTTAACATTTAACATTCATATTTAAAATTTAGATTTAGATTTTCCAATTTGATTTAGATTTAAGATTTAGATTTACCATTTAATATTCAGATTTAACATTTAGCATTTAGATTTAAATTTAAAATTTAGATTTAGATTTAACATTTAAATTTAACATTGACATTACATTTTTACAAGAAAAGTAAAAATCACAAAACAACAATTGCTGTAAAAACACATTTTTTGAATGTGGTCTGTTGCTAAATGTTGTGAAAAGTAGTTTTCTGTATCGTATTTTGTCCTGTGATGTGTTTTTTTAATGTTCTGAGAATAAAATCAGAATTCTGACTTTCACATGAAAACATTGATAATAATAATAAAAACATTGGACCTTGCTTTTGTGTTGTTTTTCTCAGTGGCCCTAATCCTAATCCTAATCCTAATCCATAGTTTTTAGTGTCCTTGTTCTGTTTAAAACTTCAGACATTTTATTTCATGTATTTTAAAAACTAAACCACTTTTCAGAAACTTTGATTTGAGCGATTCACAGCTTACTTGAGATTAAACCTCAAGGCTTGAACTGCCAGACTTTCACAAAACCCTTCCACTGCAAACTTGGAAGCAGCGTAAACATCATTAAATAAGATTCCTAGAAAAAAACAGAAAAAAATGAAAAATTGTGGTAGAAACAGACTTTTGAAAGGTTTTCCGTGTAGATATAGATATATAGATATGTCTCACCCTGGATTCCCATCACACTGCTGATGACCACAATGTGGCCTTTTTTCCTCCGCTTCATATCCGGTAGAATCTCCTTCAGTAAACGCACCAGGCCAAAGAAGTTGGTGTCCATGACTGTTTTCATCTCATCAATAGACTGACACTCAATGGGTCCAATCAGACCCATCCCAGCATTACTGACTGAGGAAGAACAGGGGAAATATAGAGGAAACTCTTTAGTTTATAGCACAGAGAAGGTTTGGTTCATGCTAATGCTAATGCTAGGTATTTTTCTCCAGATACACTTTTTAAGTTTTTGGTTGAAATTGTCTTTATGTCCTGACGGAAATTAAGATCTTATGTTCTTTGAAAAAGGAACAAAGAAAATCCATCATCTGTAGCGGCTGTAAACCTTTGACCAATGAAAAAAGACGGTTCGTTTTTTTTAACCAATCACGTTTCCACGTCTCCCTGCTCGTTTTCGATCCCTCGCGTGTTAGTGTTGCCTGTGTTTGAGGGGTGTGTTAGTTGGCTATTGTGAGGACATTAGCGGCGTGGGTTACGGCCATAACAGTAGCCCTGTATGCAGCTGTGTTTAACCCTGTAAGCCAAATAAAGCCCGTTTGGTTCAACCTGACCCGTCCGGTGATTAGTAGAATAAGCGGACGTTACAATATATAATGATAATGTTTACTTTCTGCTGAATGAGACAACGTAGTTTCTACACAATACAAGAGATGAGCTGAGGTCTGCTATTGGAGCACGGCGCACGTGCATGTGAGTGAGGGGCGTGGCTTTAGAGGGAGCAGAGAGGGAAGGGGCAAAGGCGGAGCTCTTGGAAGATGCTACATTCAAAATCATGCTAGTTTTTGAAAATGACCTACGCTGCCTTTAAAGTTAGATTAATGCTATTGCTAAACTAATGCTAAAATTAGGCTAATGATAATATTAGGTTAGTGTTAAAGTTAGATTAATGCTATTGCTAAGCTAATGCTAAAATTAGGCTAATGATAATATTAGGCTAATGATAATATTAGGCTAGTGTTAAAGTTAGGTTAATGTTATTACTAAGCCAATGCTAATATTAGGCTAATGATAATGTTAGGTTAGGATTAGCTAGCATCAGCATTAGCATTACCATAGCATGAGTTAGCATTAACCTAGCTTTAGCATTATCCTAGCATTAGCATTAACCTACCATTAACATTAGCCTTGCAATAGCATTAGCCTAGCAATACCATGGACTTAACATTAACCTAGCATTGGCAGTAATGTAGCATTAGCCTAGCATTAACAGTAATGTAACATTTGCCTCACATTAGCAGCATAAACCAAGCAATAGCATTAACTTAGCATTAGCATTAATGCAACATTAACACTAGCTTAGTATTAACATAAACCTATGCCTACTTCATCCTCACTAACAAACTAATAATTTGCTAGTTTCACATTCAGTGTGTTCTTACTGAGGATGTCCACCCGTCGCTCAGGCCTTAATCTACCATTAGCATTAGCCTAGCATTAGCAGTAGCTCTAATGTGATAGTTGTGTATTCAGTGTGTTCTTACTGAGGATGTCCACCCGTCGCTCAGGCCTTAATCTACCATTAGCATTAGCCTAGCATTAGCAGTAGCTCTAATGTGATAGTTGTGTATTCACTGTGTTCTTACTAAGGATGTCCACCCGTCGCTCAGGCCTTAATCTACCATTAGCATTAGCCTAGCATTAGCAGTAGCTCTAATGTGATAGTTGTGTATTCAGTGTGTTCTTACTGAGGATGTCCACCCGTCGCTCAGGCCTTAATCTACCATTAGCATTAGCCTAGCATTAGCAGTAGCTCTAATGTGATAGTTGTGTATTCAGTGTGTTCTTACTGAGGATGTCCACCCGTCGCTCAGGCAGGCTTTCTACACATGCTTTGATGGATTTCTCGTCACAAACGTCCAACTGTTTAATCTCCAAAGTCCGTCCTAGAGTCCGACCAGCGGCTTCAACAAGCCCCTCCCCCTTACTCAAGTTCCTCATGGTGGCATAGACTGCAATGAGAAAAAAGGACTCAAAAAAGTAGAAAAGTTGCTCAAAAATCCACATTGGTAGACAGTATATTCTGATATCTTGTTAAAAACTAATGCTAATGCTAGGTAAATATTAATGCTAGGTGATGGTAATGCTATGCTATTGTTTTGCAAATGCTAATGTTAGGTAATGCTAATGCTAGGTAATGCTTAACGGGGTCAGATATAATTGTATTTGTGTCATTGATAATTATTACAATTATGGTGTAATTTTAATTGTAATTTTTAAATTATGTTGCTGTCGTATTTGTAATTAATTTGTTATTGACTTTGGATATTGTCTTTGTAATTGTAATTGACCTTTGACAGCATGTGCAGACAAAGTAAAAAAATAAAATAAAATAAAAAGTAATTGTAATTGCCATTACAATTCCATAAAAATATCCATTATAATTTAACACAAACACATGTTACAGTTCTATGTACAGTTCTACACATATGTAATCTAAGGGTATAGAAACAGAAAAAAGGCTCAGACGCCCACAACAAAAACATTAAAACCTATATTATCATTGATTATGAATCCTAACAAGGTCATCAATAGATGAGAAACTAATTAGATGATAGATCATATTTATTAGTGTATTTTACAACTGATTTAAGACATGGATCAAATTGACCTGTTAGCATTAGAGATGCTAACAGAAAGCTAACACAGGAAGAAGGTCACTTTTAATAAGGAATATTTATCAAAGGATCAGTAATTGTGATTAATTGTAATTGAAGTTTAGTAATTGAGAACGTATTTGTAAATGACTTTTTGTTAATAAAGAATAATTGTGTTTTTGAGTTGTGATTAAACATGGATAATTTAAATGGTAATTATAACTGAAAAATGTAATTGACCCCAACTCTTGAGTGAAAATCATGAATGTGATTGACTAAATAAAACAACTTTAGACTTGACCAAAAGAATAAAAACGTTACCCATGAACCTCTTCTTGTCGTCCTTGGCGATGTGAGCGGCGAGGGCCAGGCCGATACCAGAGGAGCAGCCTGTGACCAGCACCACTTTCTGGTTCATCGTCACTATGTCACACAACAACAACAATAGAAGGAACACAGAAGAAAACACGTGGACTTTATAAGCTTCTTAATCCACACGCCTGCTTCTTCAGCACAAGATGAAGATTAGTGCACACGTGGCCCTGCTCAGGGATTTAAAAACTATCATAGGACACTAGATTATACAGCGTTTTAAATCCCAGAGCAGTTTTAGGATTTAAAAAGACATATTGATGCTAAATATATATTAGCATCAATATACGTATATTGACCAAAAATATACATATTTTGTGTTTGATATATACATATATACATATATATATATATATATATATATATATGTATACATTATATCAATCAATCTTTATTTGTATAGCGCCAAATCATAACCAACGGTATCTCAAGGCACTTTACAGTAGAGCAGTCTTAAGGACGGACTCTTCATTTTATGGATACACACATATGCATATATACGTATATACACATACATATGTGATGATGAACATGATGAATTCATGTTGGGTGTATACATACACATGATATATTTAAAAATGTTAATGAAATATTAAAAAATAAATATTGATGCTATCTATATATATATCTATATATCTACTATATATTGTTAACAATACAATATATCAATTTATATATATTTGATGTGTTTTTATATATATATTCTGACCCACTTTCTCCTTTTATTAGGGTCACGGGGGTCTGCTGGTGCCTATCTATATACCTATGTATAGAATGAAATAGAATAATTTATTGTCATTGAACAAGCCCCTCCCACAACATTCAAGTTCACTTCAAAGATTTAGGCCAAACAGACACAATCATCATAAAAACAACAACGGCTTTATTTAATAGCACTCCATACATTCATTATACACTCAGGGCATAGGGAAGTGCCTCTCCATTGGGGAATGGAGAGGCACCATAACAGGGTGGTGGGTAGTTTCACACATATTTGGGCCTGTCGGGTGGGGGCCCGGCCCCTCTGTTGATGGCTGGGCCGCCGTGTAGAGTACAAACACATCAGGAGGGTGCGGTCGGGCATGGCGGGGCGGTGGGTCTCTGGGGGGCTGTTGCTGGGGGCTCTCTTTGTGGGGTCTCTTCGGGCAGTGCCGGCCTGGCGGGGCGTGGGGGTGCCTCTTCCTATCGAGTGTGGCTTGGTGCTTGTCTCGTCTCCTGGTTGCCTTGGGGGCGTTCCCCACGATGTGCGGGTCCGGAGCGGCCTGCTGGGGTGTGGGCGTGCTGGGGGGTGCTGGTGTCTGAACCGGGGTTGGGGTGGGGTTGCTTGGCACTCCAGGATAATTCTCTTTGCTGGGGGGCAGCTCCAGCTCTTCCGGTGGTTGAGGTCGGTATCGGCCGCTTGGTAGGTCTGTCCTGCTAACTGCGGACTGATGGGTGGGTCCAGGGCGCCTTTAGCTGGGGGCTGCCGCTCCGTACTGGTTGTGTGCCTCCTTCCCGCAGTGGCGGCCCCTGCTCGCACGGGCACCGGTGGGAGGCATTGCCCCGTGGCCTACGCTGTCCAGTGGGGGGCGGGGCCTGGGCTGCTGTTCTTGCGCCGGCTGGGGCTATGTGGTCCTGCTGGGCTGGTGCCGGTTCGCGGGGTTGGGGGTTGGGGCTGGGTGCTCGGCTCCTTGGAGCTTTCTCGGATGTGTGTGTGGGGGCGGTGGCTGCTTCTCGGCCTGGGATCCCCACTGTTTCTGGTGGCCTGACTGCATCTGCGGGCCCGGGGCGGCTCCTGGGTTTACAATCTTGGTTCTTACACTTATGATGCACTGACATGTCTTAGACTGTGGATAAAACTCGTACTGGGCTTAACTTTAGACACGTTGATCCTAAATACCTGCTTTAGGTACTACCACTCACTCATTCCCCCTGTCCACAGACACCACCATTATACATAAGCTTCACACTGGACACTATACTGGTTTGATTACACAACATAATAAACACAACATGTTCTACAACTTCACATCTCACTCTCACTGTAAAATAATCTATTCTTCTCCACCCTTTCTATTTCCTGCCTTGAGTCTCTCCTCCCTGCTCCCTCCCCCTTCCCCTCCACCCAGGTGTAACACTGCTCTCCCTTTTTATATCCTCCCTATAATAATATTTCTTACCCTTCCTTAAGGAGGGCTGGTGATGGTCACAATTAAGCAATAAAATAAATAAATTTATTTCATTGCAATAACAAAACGTTTTAATCCCAAAGGAGATTTGGGATTTTGAAATATTTATTAATGCTAAATATATATTAGCATCAATATACTGATTATTGATTAAATTATTTAGGTTTTTTATTTGATGTAATTATATACATATATTTATATGTATACAATATTATATACAAACATATGTACACATACACATTTAAAATGTATATAAAATATTAAAAATAAAATGTTATCAAAACAAATATATATTGAACTAAATATATATTAGTATCTTTATATATATACCAATTGAAATATAGTTGATGTATTTATATACAAATACATTTATATGTATACATTATATACATACACACAAAAAATTTTTTACTTGTAAATAAAATACATTAAGAAATAATATATATAAGAAATATATATTAAGAAATAATATATATTCATATGTATACATTATATACATACATCTATTGATATATTTGATGCTTTTTAATATTTAGCATCAAAAATACACATTGATGATAAATATAAGACTCTAGCCTAAAATAAAAATAGAAAGCCATCAATATTTGGTCAAATGCTTTATTTTAGAGATAAAAAACTATCCAAATTCTTCAGTGCAATGAAAACAGTGCAGAAAACCACAGGCTAATGCTATGCTAGGCTACTACAGCAGGACAGGGAACAAAAGAGGCTAATTTCCTGTTAATAATTGCTCCTTTGCATTTAATGTATACATTATATACATACACACAAAAATTTTTTTACTTGTAAATAAAATACATTAAGAAATAATATATATAAGAAATATATATTAAGAAATAATATATATTCATATGTATACATTATTGTCGTTAGCCCGCGGGACTTTATAACGGTAGGGGATCTAAAACTGCCGTTCTTAATACAAGAATTCCCCCTCTACCTTGTCACCGAGGCTGGCTGCCTATCCTTTATTATTGTTTTCTAATAAAAGATAAGACTAATTGTACCTCCTCTTATAGGAAGTCTAAGAGTCGTCTCGCTATTTTGTGGGATTGATATTAAGACCCACCGAGTGTAGGTCAAAGCTGGAAACAATTCTTTTTTACAACAGTATGAGCTAGCCCCCCCCCTTTCCCTTCTCTGTGAGGAAAGGAACCGAGGGGGCTTTCACTTACCAGAGGTCTAGGAGTGTATCTTTTTCAAAACCCGGGCGCTGTCTCAGGTGGATGATTGCAGGCGGTTAATTTACTCAAGAAGGCTTCTTAATAGTTAATATATTTTATTAAAGGTTTCACAAAAATTAAACAAAAAGAAAATCAAAAGTCAATCACAAGTTTCAAAGTATCAAAGTCCTGAACTGACAGCCGACAAGAACGGACAGGGGCCTGCCGAACAACTAGAATGTCCGTCTCTAAAAAGCTCTCCCTCTAAAAGCTCCCGTTCTTAAAAATCAGTGAGATATATATAGCAAGAAGCGTGGCGTGATAGTGTGTCATAATTCATGCCCTGACCGCCTTAGCGAATAGGAAAAGAGAATACAAGTTCATTTTTTTTTTTTCAATGCCTTACTGGTGTAACAGATGCTTCAAGTTCACTCAGATGTCATGGCATACAAGAGTACAAAAGGTTATGCATATATGCAGATGTCATGGTTCAACGGGAGTACAACAGTGTAAAAGGTTGCACAAGGCGTTTTAGCAAAACACAGTATCCCTTTTTTATGAAAATAGAAGTATTAGCACCAGATGGTCATAACTTTTCTTGTGTAACATTTTTCCTATCATTTTTTATAATAATGGCAGTTTAATAGGCGTGACACATCAGGACAGGCATATAGCTGTAGTGGTTAAATAAACACTTCTTTGCAGAATAATGAATGAATGATTAATACACACAACGTACAACATCCTCCTTATTAATCATCATGAGCATATATGACCGGCATCGGTCAGAGCTGTCGCCCGCCGGGTGTTTCCAGAGTAGCCACCCCCGTCTAGGGTGTCAACCCCTTACGGAATTACTTCTCAGAGCCTGCTGGCATCCGAGGCCCCTTGTGGCGGGGTGAGACCCTCCTTCACAACCGACATAACGACACCCCTGACGTCTTCCAGTATGACGCTGAGAACCGAGAACGCCCGCTCCAGTCTTTCCAGACTGTCATCAGTCGGGGCAGGTGTCACTGTCTCTATGCCTTCATTGGGGGCCTCCCCCCCCCCTTTCACCCACGAATGTCTCTGCACCCAACAGCTCCGCCCCATCATCATCCGATTCATTTTCCAGCGGGGGAAAGCAGTCAGCCACTTCTTCAGCAGACTCGACTTTCATCACAGTGGGGAAGGGGGATATTCTGGCCACCCTTTCGGCAAAGAAGATCTCTCCTGTGTTGTCATCTCTCTCCCATTCCATCTCCATACACGCAGGAGACTGTGAGACAGCACGAGGAGGTGACACAGACAGGGCCTCAGTCAGAGTCATTCTCTCCTTTTTCCACTCCGGACCCATATCATCTCCATCCTCTCCTCGTCTTTTAGCGGGGGAACCAACTCCAGCTTTTTCATCTCCTGAAGAAGAATCACTTCCCTCCCCGTCCTCAATGCTAAGTTTCTCTTCTATGTCTTTATCATCACTCATGCTCCACCCTAATGCCAGGAACCGAGCCACGGCAGGAATTTTGGACATATCCCCACATCTGTTTTTTTCAAGGATGTTGTTTTTTCTGTTTTGTTTTTGGTAACGTTTCTGGTAAAACGAGATGTAGTCACTCCCGATGTTAATTGTCTCCATTCCATCGCCTAACTCCCTCACCTGTCTGAGTGCAGTAAAATTAACTTTCCTTGCTTCTGCTCTCGTCATTAGGTAAAGATGGGGGTTCAGGTAACTCATCCTTCCCTCAGTAATTTCACTGAAGAAATAAGGAGTATCCCTGTCCGGATAGGGGTAATTCCCCAGGGTCAAGGGTGTCTCATAGACTTTTTTATTGCGGGGCACCCAAGCATCCCCCCAGTACGTTAAATCAGGACCCCCGCAATCAGTGGATCTAAGATCCCGCGAGTTCAGGGGGTCGCTTTCCATTCTGACCCTGTCACATGTCATAGAAGCAGACCACCTCCTCCCCGTGTGGCACCAGCGTGTGCTGCCTCGTAAACCCCAGCTTATCCTTTCCGATTGCTTTTTGTAATCGGGGTGCCTAGCGGCCATTTCCCTATCGTTCCATCTCACTGAAGGTTCTGGTGTCATTAAAAATAACCTCTGCCCGAAAAGCCAAAATGGGCACCCCCCATCCTGTGGGTTGATTAACACTTCCCACAACTCTATTCCCATTCGAGGATGCAACTCATACAAGGGCAAAAAGCCAGTTGTATCAGTTTCAAAAGCCTCTGCCATTGTGGCCCCATTTGGTATCATCACGTCACACGGTAGAACCCCTGGGTGCCAATGCAGGGGTTTGTCTTCTGAAATAAAGGGATCACCGTCAACATCTAATTCCAAACAGGCAGATCTGTACTCTCTGTTTTCGTTTTGGATCAATAAACCTTTGGACATGATCATTGTAGTCTTTATATTCTTATTTTCTCTTTGGGCCCCATTAATTCTAATCCATGCTGGTGTAGGGAGATTTAGTCCCACGCACCTACGGAAAGGGTATGGCGTGTCATTTAAATATCCATCTTGTCCCCTTATTCCTGAGGTATCCCAAATCACTTTGCGCAACTCTCCATTTCTCCCATCAGATCTATACTTGTTAAGCCTGAAAGACATCCAAAACCAGGCATCGTCATTAATTTCTCTCATTTTACTGACGCCCACAGGAGCATAATCCCTTGGGGATCTCTCGTGCTCTGCATCCGCAATCCTTATTTGTTTGGTGTACCATTCTGCTTTTTCTGGTAGAAGTGTCATGTCGCGGGGCACCAATTTTCCGTCCTATGATGGGGGAGGAGAATTCAAACATTAGCATGAAATTAAATATTATGCAAGGGGATTCCTCCCCTGTCAATAACATTTCTATCCCGTACTATCAATCTTTTATGGTGATTTATTCCTATGACGAACCCCACAAAGGCTATGGCCAAAACTTGTGTAGGTTGTCCCATAGTTATCATGATGATTCCTGAGAAGATAAAAAACCCCCATGTTATTGCTAAATTTTTTGTCATTTTTTTGCTGAGGGCCGATCCCTTTTTGTACATAGCTATTAATATTAATAGAAAACAAATTGAATATATACCTGCGCCTATAAAACGAAAGTGGTTAACTCTTGTTGTCTTTATCCTAACTATAGTTAAAATTATATCTAGGATGTATATAACTGTGGTCGCAATCCAGAATTCATCCTGCCAATTGCGGGTAGGGAGGCCACCAAATAAAATGTAAAAAATTACTAAGGAGGTATGTAAAGGTGTGATTCTCAGCAGGAATCTTCTGAGAATACCCACCACAATTATCATAATTGATGAGGTTAAAACTTTTATCCATTCAATTAAGTTGTTTCTCCTCGCTATCAAAATCAATAGACATGCTATTATGGCCAGCAGAAAGAAGTCTGCGTTAATTTTTAGAATTATATTCTCATGGCTGACAGCTGGGTTTTCGTTAAGTGCCAGTGTCATTGCCTCACAATTTTCCAATTGCTTTGCACAAAGTTGCCAGTCTATTATTCTTTCTGTGTTATTTTGAATTTCACTGTCATGACACAACATCAGTTGTATTAAACAGCGGAACACAAGTGTATCATCCGAAGGGACATAGTGGTGGCAGTAGGCAGTTAGTGCCTCAGTTGTTGTCAGTCGATTTTTCTCACACTTTTCCCATTCCTTACTACAAAATTCCCAATCCATATTCGTATTTGTGTTGTTTCTTAATATTTTTGTTGTATTAGCATAGCACAATATCAGTTGTATTAAACAGCTGAAAACCAGTGTACCCTCTAAAGGTTTATTTAGTGCCGTGCTGCAAGGCATAGGTGTGGATGTGAGAGTTGTTGTTATATTTACCGGATGGTAGAAATTGGGTGTTGCTTCAGCCATTTCTATTCTCCTTTTATCTGGTCAGGTCTCTGTCAGTCGCCTGTTAGCTGCTTATCAGTTCTCCTGCAGGTCGTTTCCTTGTGCAAGAGTAACGAAAGGCGCCTCATGGGCAGTATATATCTCTTGAGAGGAGCCCTCTATTCCCCCCCCGTGGGCGGGGAACGCCCTGTCAACGCCCAATCTTATGATGTTTTTTACGCCTTTGCTGAGCAGGAGGCCCCTGGTTAAAGGGCCTCTCCTTTCTTCCTAAAACGATGCCTTTTCTTCTTCTTTTGTATTTCTTTGTCCAACTTCCTGGCAGACTGAGTCACTAATGTTTCGTGTCTTCTATCTGCTCTACTAAATGCCCAGTTGCACATTTTTCTGCAGCAATTTAAAATTGCTAATATTTTTCCTACTACTGCCAAAAATATTATACCCCCAATAGCTAGCATTATCCATTTAAGGTACCACATTATTTCTTTGGTCCACCACCAAACATTTTGAGCAGTTTCAACCACTCCCTTTTTTACTCCCTGTACGGCGACCCCGATCATCATAGCCCCAAACATCCTCCAACCTGGCAGGCCTGTCCCCCTTTTTTCCATACTCTTTTCTCTATAACTATGCTTCCCTATTGCTTCACAGTTAAAAACATCATCCGAGGCCTCCAGTACAATTCTTGAGTTATCGATTTCTGTCACTGCACAATTCCTCACAGTATCAGTTGGGATATACCATGGGCTATCTTCTTTTAGTTTCATTTTTGTATTATCATTTTTCCATTCCTGAAAAATTGGAACAGTTTTCTCCCTATTTTTTAATTTGTTTCCATCACAAAGCACATTTCTAACAAACCTCAATCTATCATACATCAATCCTCCTATGTCTATTCCCTGTAACCATCCGACAGACGCCACATGGGATGGCCAGTGAGGTACCCTCACATGCTTTCCGGGAATCACACACATCCCTCTTCTGTTCTCTGTCAGCATATCGTGTGATGCAAAGGCATATGTGGAATTTACAGTTTTCTTTAGTTCCTGTATTAGAGTTTCATCTTTAAGACACTCCCATTCGCCTCCTCTCATCCTACAAGGTTGCCATTCAACTTCAGCTGTATTCCATATATTTTCTACATAAGTCTCACCATTCTTTATTACTGGTTTCTTTCCAATTATTCTCGCACCTGCCGCCTCTGTAATCGTCAGATTCCATGATTCATCTTCGTGAGACCAGCGAAGCTGATGCCATTGAGCATCAGGAGTTAGTGGCAACCATTTCTTAAATATTGTCTCATTATCCTTTTCGCCGTTCCAATCATTTATGGGTGCCGTGAGGAATAATGATCTCTCGGTGGTATAGAGGAAAGTCATTTGATAGGGGAACGGTGACTGTATGAAGTCTTGCCAATTCCATTCACCCTGGTGTTTGTGATGCTTTTTAATTGTGTGCAAAAAGTCTGGGAGTAGATGGCGGATTTTCCTATCTTCATTTGTTAATGTATATTTTTTTGCAGCTAATTTTTCTGCCCAAGGTTTAATCCAGATTTCACCTGTACTCTCTGTATTCTCATATTCTATTCTTTGTAAAAATGCTTTGTATGCCTTATACATTTTCATCACATCCATCCACTCTTGTCTCTTTCCAAAAGTAGTTTTTGTCAGGTACGAATAAAAGAACTGCATCTGCCAACGTATATGCATGTCCTCTATTAATATGCGCATCTCTTCTGGCAAAAACTCCTTCCTTGCTTCTCCCCATTCTGTCATATTTTCTACCCTGATCTCATCAGAGAAACTCCCCAAATCCTTCTTAACTTCTATTTTTCCTTTCCAATCAAAGGTGTTCCTCTCATTAAAAAATTCCAAACCGTCATGGTCTTCGGGAGGCAATGGATAAGCCAAAAATTTATGTAACACCGACCCATCCTCCCTAGGGATTGCTATCAGGTGCGGAATCACTAAGACTCCCATTACAGCCGAATCAAAACTATTCCAGCCTTCATTCTGTCCCAGTAATAAACCTGCTAATTGACTCCATTCCCAGGCTTCAAAGAATGCAGAGGGCCTCATCTTTGCTTCCTTTCTTAGTTCTGTGAGATTTATAGGTAGGTGTCCGCTGCAGTTCCACATCGCCTCTTCCCATAAATCACTTCTAAACGGTTCTTCAGCTACCTTTCTGCTGGTGTTGCTGAAGACCACTTCCAGTATTAATTTATATGCATTCGTAGCCTGCGTCAAATCAACCCCAAGTGTGAGAGACATACATCTCCTTGCCTTTACCCACCATGCTGTTTGGTTAATTTCTACCCATTTTTTGTATTTATTTTGTGTCATCATAGGTACCGTTATCCCAACAATTTGCCTAAAACAGCTACCCCCTTTGTCGGTGGGATTAAGATTCCTTCCATTTTTTGCATATCTACTCTGGCATAACAGATCATTTTCCTGATGCTCATCCGTCTCATACCACATGATTCTTTGTTGAACCTTAGGAAATTTCTGAAGAAATTTCATCATCTCAGGACCTTTTGTATGTCTTTTGTGACGAGCAGGATTTTCCCCTGCGTTATGCTTTTCTGAAGGTAATACAAACAATAGCCACTTCCAATAGACTCCTCTAAGCGCGGAATTAGCAGTAAAACAGTCTTCACTACTTCTATTGCATATTCCTAATCCTTCGGCAGTATTGATATGTGGGTATAACGTTGGTATCACATGGGTGTCAGGTGCCACACTGGATGCCCACATTGGCGTTGTATTATAGGCATTAAGGTAAAAACATTGTTTGACTTCCTCCTCCTTATAAAGTCCCAACTCAACTGACTTATCGCCATTGGTCAATCTTCTCACCGGAATTTGGTTGTAATAGAAAACGCAATGTCTTAAAGGATTTCTGTCATCGTTTCCCTGTGTAATCCAATATTTCCTCCCTTGAATCCGTGACAGACTATCATTCCTTGTACGATATTGGTTCCCATTTAATTCTTTATCCCAAAATTCCTGCATCATTATTTTGTCCAAAATAGTCTCCTGTAACTTTATTGATTTACACTGCGTCCCATTACCATATGTGAAATTCCTAGTCCAATTACTTGTCACATCTTTCCATTTCTGGAAAATGTTGACATACCATTTTACGGCGTCCACGCTACATTTTTGTCCCCTATATTTTCCAATACCACGTTTCCATCTAATTTTCTTTGAGCTCTCCTTGTCTTTTTGTATTGCAAACCCCGGGGTCACCAATGGCATAGTCCTAATGTCATAAACCAGAGCCTTATTTTCTAAAGATTCTATTTTAAAATTACCAAAAACCTCTTCATTAATCGCATACGGATATTTTACAATGCTATACTGTTCTTCTGTGATCTCATCATGAGATGGAACATTCCACACGGAGTGTTCGTCTATTTTTTGGCATGTTTTATACATACCGAACTTCTCTTTAGTTATTTCCCATTTTTTCCTTATTATCTGGCTATAAGCTTGATACCTGCATTCTATTGAAGTATTCCTCCTTTCTATCCCTGACAGGATCAAATATCCCTCCTTTTCACTAATACGACTCTTTCTCACAACAAATCCTTCTTTATTAGTATTGCCATAAATCTCCTCATAATCTTCCCACGTGTATATTTTCATGTCCCCACTTACTGCCTCACACATGTTTTTATAGGCCACTCTTGAGAGTTGTTCCATTATCCTCATTATCATTTCCTCACAGCATGGCCCCTGATAAGCCTCAAAGGTTATCTTGCATCCGTTAAGTTTCATTGTTTCCATTTTCTTTACACACTTCTTACTTCCTTTATTTGTTATATTACCATTTGTACTGTCTAATGCAGCCGTCGGGGGAGTTGTTGTGTTTATCTTCCTTATAGGTGACTCAGGTGAAATTTTACTTTGTGGCTTTGTAATGTTTATACTCACTAATCCCGTTGGAGACAGTGTTTGCTCCTCCTTTGACCTTACACCCCGTGGGTGCGGGAACAGAGAAATACATCCCTCTATTGCATAGCCTATTTCTCCTTTATAGTCACTCAGGCCCCTTTTAACCATTTCTAACTTTATAAGTCTTATTTTCCTGCATATTTCCTCCCCTTTATCCATAAGATTTTCCATTAAAGCTGTGTTGTTTCTTAGCACCAGCTTTTTCCACATTAATTCCTTTAGGCATTTGTCAGGCCGATTTGACCTCGGGTGTTGGTCATATTCAATGCAGCTAAGCCGCCTATTCTCATCTCCCTCATTATGCCCTTGTTTTAATTTATGATCCGTAATTTCAGGGAGAAAAAATTCCCTGTCACATCTTCCCACCAAGCCTCGGGTGAGAGCTAGGAATTGGATCCCTCCTCTTATGTATCTCTCTTGATCAAAGACCATCTTTCTCCCAGTGCCAAAAGGGATGGGGATCTCTACCTCTGCCCTGGGTGTATATACATTACATGATTTACACCTAACCAGTTTCTCTTTAACCACTCGTTTAATGGAACCTGTCCTCCCTAGTTCCATCCATGTCCTGACTCCAATTGCCGTTAATAGGCCGAGGAGTGTCAATATCAGAAAGATTACAACGGCCTTACTGATTATCCCTATTTTTGATTTTTCATCCCATCTCCGCCTCCATTCCTTTCTTTTCCTATTCTTTTCGGCTATGGCGTAAGGTTTAAGTCTGTTTTCTTTGATATCCTTGATATAATCTCTTTCCCATAATACCTTTCTAGCCTCCTTATCATAATGTCTTTTATTCCAAATTAGGTGGAGCCGTTCCATTCTTCCGATGGGATGACTTCTCTCTCTGTAACGAGAATAGTACCACAATTATTTCCTTATATTATTCACATCTTTCCATTTCTATTTTTATCTCTCTATATTTTTTTTTTTTTTTGACGCTATTCATTATCAGATTCGTTTTCCTGTGGTCTTTTTACATCTCTTTCTTCACTAAAGACAAGCTTTCTCCTCGATCCTTCCTTTTCCTTATTATTATGTGCATTCACAGGAGCATCCACCCAAGTCTCCCTTGGTTTTTCATCTACTCCCGTGATGCCATCATCATTTCTCCTAGCTTTTCACCTATGTTTGTGAGTTCTACTTTATCTTTAGCAAACCTCCGTTTAGTTTTAGAAATTCGGCAGGCCCCAGCCAACTCTATCCCTGCCATCTTTCTCATCCATCTGAGACAGAACACTCCTTCCATACACAGACAACACTTTCCCGGTTGATACTCCCTCTCCGTGGGAAGAGAACCAGGAAAATGTCCTGGAAACAGCACACGTACCGTTATTATCTCATCCACGGAGCAGAGAGCATCACCAATCCCATGGTCAGGTGGGCTCGGTCCAGTAAGACCTGGTAAAACTCATCAGCCTCCGAAGGGTGATATGGAACCTCCCAAGTGGGGAGAACCGCTTCTTCCACCTCAGTTTTTTGAAGTCATAAGTTCGGAGGCCCTGTTGGAATTGTGTCCTGCCTATCAATCCCTTTTACATCATTATTCCTTAAACCGCCTTTTAACTCGGACTTGCTGGGGGTGATATTTTTCCTCCATCCGTAATGTATATTACGTTACCTTCCTGTCGGTCGATTACCCGGAATTCTTTTCCGTTTTTTATCCACCTGTCTTTTGCCTGTAACACAGGATAATTCTGGGTCAATCTGGTAACTGTTTTTGATGTTTAGGCTGGCTTAATATTTGGTTGATGTAAAATAAATTGTCATGGCTCCACCAGTCTTTCCCTATCGCGGCTATTGCTTCTTTCGCTGATCTAACAGCTCGTTCCGCAACACCGTTTGTATTGGATTGGTATGTGATCGCAAGAACGTATTCTATTTGAAGATCATACAACAGTTTCTGGAACTTTGACTCAGAGAACATTGTGGCATTATCACTTTTTACTTCTGTTATTGTCATCTTTCCCTGTAGATATGACAGCGAGCATTTTTCTGCCTCTTCTTCCTGCATTTTTACTATCTGACCATAATGTCTCAATTTTTTCTCCGTATAGCTTAGCTCCTGTCTGTACTGATCTACTTGTTCCTGGAAAGATTGTTTTTGTAATTCTGAATCAAGCCTTCTCTTTTCCTCAGCTGATCTATTTACTATTTCTCCTTCCCTTATTTGAATATCCTTTTCAGCTTCTAATTTCTGCAAATCCTGGAGATGTCGTTCCTGATCCACTTTCTCTTTTTTCCTCCTTTCCTTATCAGCATTCCTTTGCTCTTCCTCTGCCGTTTCACATCTTAATTTTAATTGCTCTAATTTACTCTCTAGGAGAGCTTCTCTTTCTCTGCTCTCATTATTGTTTGGCCTTGTCTTATCTTTACACTGACGATAGGCTTCTGCAGCTCTCCTCTCTAACCACATCTGTTGTGCATTATCCTCCCTGAAAGGCACAAGCCCTTCATCATCCTCCTCTTCACTCCCGGAGCTGCCTCCCTCATCCTCAGTAGTTACTAAGTATTTACTACTTAGACCTCCGTCTCCCTCTTCTATTAGTGCATCTATTATGCCCTCGTCTGTGAAATAAGGGGCTGAGGGAGTAAGAGGCATTATTTGTGTAATTATTGTACTGTACGGCGATGCTCCCGCTTGTGGTTCTTCATATGGAGGTGGCTTTGCTGTTTTTATTTGACCCTTGCCTCCGTCTCTTCCTATTGTATCAGGCCTTGCGCCCCTCTCTGCTGATTTTGACCTTGGCCGCGTCTTTGACAACACCTTTAATCCTTCTATTTTGTAGCCGAGGTCCTCCTCAGGTATTTTTGCTATTTTTGTATGATGCAGAGACAGGAGGGTGTTTGCTTCTTGAAATTTTTCTCTGGTTTGTAGGACCCATATAATTCGACGTCCTGCACCTTTGCTTAACCAATTCCTCATAGCTTCATATATCATTATCCTGGCCATATTGTCGGGATATCCGAACAATCCGTCTCCCCACGTAGTGGTTACCACTGTTTTTGTTTCTACCGCTTCGAAGACAGCTTCCAATGTTTCTCCTAATTCGTCCCAACTTAATTTTGGATCTTTATCATAAAAACGAGAGTAATACCCATTAACTATCGCTATTACCCCATCATTTTTAATTTCCTCTTTTTCTATCCTTACTTCGTTTGCCGTTTTTCTGGAATACTTTCCTGTCTTAATATCTCTCCTGTTTATATCCTTATTGACTGAGATGGGCCATCGTGTGGCTACCCATCTTGCTACTCCGCCACCGTCTTCCCCACTGGGATTTCTCGGGTTTAGAATAGTACATTTTGGCCCTGATATTTCTGCCACCAATGTGTCTCCTAGGTTTGCTCTTACTGTTGTAATCACGTCATTGAATCTCACAGTTTCAATCTCTCTGCTAAGTACCCTAGTACCGGTGGAGCCTGTTGACAATCCTCCTGTCGAAACTCTTCGAACAGGAGAAAAAAATGGGGAGGTAACTCCCTCCGCCATTGCTTTATCTTACGTTCGTGTCAAAGTATTCCCGTAAGCGGAGACTGAGGTATCTCCTTGAGAAGAGGGCTTCAATAGCCTTTTTCCCCTCTGATTCCACGCGTGTTTGAATAGGCTTACCTCAACCTGATTCTTTTAATAAAGGAAACCTTTCTGATTTCGTGTTCAAAGTGTTAGACCTCACACTTCTAATCTCTCACTCTTTTTCTTTGCACACTCTGCTGTCCAGGGTGATCAGTCCTGCCAGAGTAACAATTACTAAAGAGCTGGAGATTTTTCCACTACTTTCGTACTGAGTTATCCTTTATTCCTCATAGGGTGAAAGTCAATCGATTCACCCTCCTCCTACCAAGCAGTATGGTAGGGAAATGAGACTCTCTCTCTACTCCTTTATTTAGGGACACTCCGTAGGTTTTCTAATTAGACTCGGTACTCGTTTTATTTTTCCCGGACTAATAGGTTAACTTAGTCGAGCTCCACGTATGGGCGCCATGTCGTTAGCCCGCGGGACTTTATAACGGTAGGGGATCTAAAACTGCCGTTCTTAATACAAGAATTCCCCCTCTACCTTGTCACCGAGGCTGGCTGCCTATCCTTTATTATTGTTTTCTAATAAAAGATAAGACTAATTGTACCTCCTCTTATAGGAAGTCTAAGAGTCGTCTCGCTATTTTGTGGGATTGATATTAAGACCCACCGAGTGTAGGTCAAAGCTGGAAACAATTCTTTTTTACAACAGTATGAGCTAGCCCCCCCCCTTTCCCTTCTCTGTGAGGAAAGGAACCGAGGGGGCTTTCACTTACCAGAGGTCTAGGAGTGTATCTTTTTCAAAACCCGGGCGCTGTCTCAGGTGGATGATTGCAGGCGGTTAATTTACTCAAGAAGGCTTCTTAATAGTTAATATATTTTATTAAAGGTTTCACAAAAATTAAACAAAAAGAAAATCAAAAGTCAATCACAAGTTTCAAAGTATCAAAGTCCTGAACTGACAGCCGACAAGAACGGACAGGGGCCTGCCGAACAACTAGAATGTCCGTCTCTAAAAAGCTCTCCCTCTAAAAAGCTCCCGTTCTTAAAAATCAGTGAGATATATATAGCAAGAAGCGTGGCGTGATAGTGTGTCATAATTCATGCCCTGACCGCCTTAGCGAATAGGAAAAGAGAATACAAGTTCATTTTTTTTTTTTCAATGCCTTACTGGTGTAACAGATGCTTCAAGTTCACTCAGATGTCATGGCATACAAGAGTACAAAAGGTTATGCATATATGCAGATGTCATGGTTCAACGGGAGTACAACAGTGTAAAAGGTTGCACAAGGCGTTTTAGCAAAACACAGTATCCCTTTTTTATGAAAATAGAAGTATTAGCACCAGATGGTCATAACTTTTCTTGTGTAACATTTTTCCTATCATTTTTTATAATAATGGCAGTTTAATAGGCGTGACACATCAGGACAGGCATATAGCTGTAGTGGTTAAATAAACACTTCTTTGCAGAATAATGAATGAATGATTAATACACACAACGTACAACAATTATATACATACATCTATTGATATATTTGATGCTTTTTAATATTTAGCATCAAAAATACACATTGATGATAAATATAAGACTCTAGCCTAAAATAAAAATAGAAAGCCATCAATATTTGGTCAAATGCTTTATTTTAGAGATAAAAAACTATCCAAATTCTTCAGTGCAATGAAAACAGTGCAGAAAACCACAGGCTAATGCTATGCTAGGCTACTACAGCAGGACAGGGAACAAAAGAGGCTAATTTCCTGTTAATAATTGCTCCTTTGCATTGTAAAGCTCAGCCAAGTCCCGCCCCACCTCCTTAAGCTCAGCCCCGCCCCTAAAGCTAGTGATTTACCTCCCCATTACACCACTACTTGAGGTTTTAGTTTTTCCACCCTATCTAACTTTGTAGCTGGCGTTGGATGTTGTCCAGGAATGTGTTGTCCCACGCATCCGGGTTCCAGGCCTGGAACCAGCCGGTGAAGGTCAGAGGCTCCTCCCCCTGCTTCACGATGGTGATGGGGATGTCCTTACGGCCCGCGGGGTCTGAACTCAGGTAATCTGCAGCTGAGTAGAATCAAAACATTAGCATCTGGAACAGAAACCTACGCAGTAGCATTTATAGAACTAAAAGTATTTCACATGTAGGCTGTTAGTGTCACGATGGGGTTTTATTTTGGAGGGCAGGCAGGAGATCTTGGACCTGCTGACATGAGTATAAATGTGGAGGCTTGGGTTCACTTCAGTGCTGGGACATTACTTTTGCTGTGACTATGGTTCTTGGTTTTGCTTTTTGTGTTTTTCTGATTACCTCTGTCTCCCTGGAATGACCATGCCTATGAGAACAATAAATACGGGTATGATGCACCTGAGCTCCGCCTCCGTCCCTGCATTTGGGTCTGCACCCACACATGCCCATGACAGTTAGGGTAATAAAGCGTTTTAACCCCTTAACGCAAATGTGTCAAACTCAAGACCCGGGGGCCAAATGTGGTCCATTTAGCATGCAATTTGTCCCGCAGGAGAAAGTAAAAATAAAAACAGAGAAATCATGAATCATTGTATAAATAAAAATCTACAATATTTGCTGATGCTCACAGTTTTCCCGGTGCTTAATATACCACATGATTGCAGTCATTTTTTATGTTAAACTGTTGGGAAAAAAACTCAATTCTTACAAAAATCCTTCAATTTTTCTCAAATGACGACATAATTTTTCCCTTAATTTAATAGAAATTGGTCACAAATCCAGTTGGGCCTGATATCTGTCACTGATTGATCTGATAGTTTGGTTTCTTACATATTTTGTATTTTATGTATACGTAGAAGTGTAAACTATGGCACAATAATGTTGAAATGACTTGTTTCCCTGCATTAAATCTGTGGAACACTAGAGATCAAACTTCTCCATATTTGGCCCCCGAACTAAATGAGTTTGATGCCCTGACTAAACGTGAGGGTTTTTACCAGCGCTGTGATTTTGATCCTCCACGCTGTGATGAGTGGCTGTTCGACCAAATTGGAGAGAATTTACAAAATGTAGAACCTTGTACCGCCCCACATAAGCCGTCAGATGGGTCATGTCTAAATAATCATGAATAAAAGACGTAGTGGACGATGCCCCATATACCGGATGACCAGTCCACCACTGGTCACATGTGTAAGAAATAGAAGAATTCTTACCAATCTCCTGTGCCCCTTCTCTCTCAGTCTTATTGGCATTTTTCCCAATCCACAGAAACAGCTGAGGGGAAAAATAAAATAACCACATCAATCAAAGTCAATGGAAACACAGGTGATGTGATTTACCTGATCCCAGGTATCCAAAAGCATGACATCATCAGGAGCCAGATCCAACTGCTGGAATACTTCCGCCACCTCCTCGGCCTGGAGAAGGAACAGCACATTTCTAGTAACAGCATTTCTCAACTAAAGCAATAAAAGACTAGACCTGACAACCAAGAACATCAGAGAACATCAGGTTGGTCCTGAGATTAGGCAAATATTTAGTTTTAGACCTGCTATCATATCCTGCTCTAAAGCAGTGGTTCTCAATCTTTTTTACCCCCCAACCCCCAAAATAAAGGTCTCAGAGAGCGGGGACCCTCCAAAATAAAGGTCTCAGAGAGTGGGGACCCCCACTGTAGCTGAAGGTGGTTGAACACAGACATGAACATTGAAGAACAGTCATGTGGAGACAGGACCATCTATAAGGGGGAATAAAGGAGAGATTTTTGGGGTCCATCCATAAAGTCAGTAAAATGATGGTCTATTGTTCTATGAATCTGTGATAACCACATTTATTTATTCATCTGAATAATATCCACTGTTATCCAGGAACGTTAATTATTATTATTACAGTCATCTTAAAGATGACTATAATAACTGACATTAACCGTTAAAATATGGTGAGTTTGGTGGAGTTTCAGAAAAAGGATAAAAACTAGCAAAAATATGCTCAAATTGTTCAAAAAATAATCTTAGTTTCTTGAAGACAACTGGCAACTCTGAATAGGGTCCTAATCCCAAGACTGAGAACCCCTGCTCTAAACTAGCATAGCGTTATGCTCTAAACTAGCATAGCGTTATGCTCTAAACTAGCATAGCGTTATGCTCTAAACTAGCATACAGTTATGCTCTAAACTAGCATACAGTTATGCTCTAAACTAGCATACAGTTATGCTCTAAACTCGCATAGCGTTATGCTCTAAACTCGCATACAGTAATGCTCTAAACTCGCATACAGTTATGCTCTAAACTCGCATACAGTTATGCTCTAAACTCGCATACAGTTATGCTCTAAACTCGCATAGCGTTATGCTCTAAACTCGCATAGCGTTATGCTCTAAACTAGCATACAGTTATGCTCTAAACTCGCATAGCGTTATGCTCTAAACTCGCATACAGTTATGCTCTAAACTAGCATACAGTTATGCTCTAAACTAGCATAGAGTTATGCTCTAAACTCGCATAGCGTTATGCTCTAAACTCGCATACAGTTATGCTCTAAACTCGCATAGCGTTATGCTCTAAACTCGCATACAGTTATGCTCTAAACTAGCATACAGTTATGCTCTAAACTCGCATACAGTTATGCTCTAAACTCGCATACAGTTATGCTCTAAACTCGCATACAGTTATGCTCTAAACTAGCATACAGTTATGCTCTAAACTAGCATACAGTTATGCTCTAAACTAGCATACAGTTATGCTCTAAACTAGCATACAGTTATGCTCTAAACTAGCATACAGTTATGCTCTAAACTAGCATAGAGTTATGCTCTAAACTCGCATAGAGTTATGCTCTAAACTAGCATAGAGTTATGCTCTAAACTCGCATAGAGTTATGCTCTAAACTCGCATAGTTATGCTCTAAACTCGCATAGAATTATGCTCTAAACTCGCATAGAATTATGCTCTAAACTCGCATAGAGTTATGCTCTAAACTAGCATAGAGTTATGCTCTAAACTAGCATAGAGTTATGCTCTAAACTAGCATAGAGTTATGCTCTAAACTAGCATAGAGTTATGCTCTAAACTAGCATAGAGTTATGCTCTAAACTAGCATAGAGTTATGCTCTAAACTAGCATAGAGTTATGCTCTAAACTAGCATACAGTTATGCTCTAAACTAGCATACAGTTATGCTCTAAACTAGCATACAGTTATGCTCTAAACTAGCCTACAGTTATGCGCTAAACTAGCATAGAGTTATGCTCTAAACTAGCATAGAGTTATGCTCTAAACTAGCATAGAGTTATGCTCTAAACTAGCATAGAGTTATGCTCTAAACTAGCATACAGTTATGCTCTAAACTAGCATAGAGTTATGCTCTAAACTAGCATAGAGTTATGCTCTAAACTAGCATAGAGTTATGCTCTAAACTAGCATAGAGTTATGCTCTAAACTAGCATAGAGTTATGCTCTAAACTAGCATAGAGTTATGCTCTAAACTAGCATAGAGTTATGCTCTAAACTAGCATAGAGTTATGCTCTAAACTAGCATAGAGTTATGCTCTAAACTAGCATAGAGTTATGCTCTAAACTAGCATAGAGTTATGCTCTAAACTAGCATAGAGTTATGCTCTAAACTAGCATAGAGTTATGCTCTAAACTAGCATAGAGTTATGCTCTAAACTAGCCTACAGTTATGCGCTAAACTAGCATAGAGTTATGCTCTAAACTAGCATACAGTTATGCTCTAAACTAGCATACAGTTATGCTCTAAACTAGCATACAGTTATGCTCTAAACTAGCATAGAGTTATGCTCTAAACTAGCATACAGTTATGCTCTAAACTAGCATACAGTTATGCTCTAAACTAGCATAGAGTTATGCTCTAAACTAGCATAGAGTTATGCTCTAAACTAGCATAGAGTTATGCTCTAAACTAGCATAGAGTTATGCTCTAAACTAGCATAGAGTTATGCTCTAAACTAGCATACAGTTATGCTCTAAACTAGCATAGAGTTATGCTCTAAACTAGCATAGAGTTTAAAGCATTAAAAGTGAGGCTACCTAAAGTACTTACAATCAGTCTGCCGGTCTTGTTTGAACATCCAAAAAGTCGTGGAGGTATGACGATGTTCCTCAGGGCTCTAGAGGTCTGGTATGGCTTTTTCCCACCCAGTGCTTCCCAGAACTCATCTACAGTAGTCGGCAAAGAGAAAGTACACTATTGTCCACTGGCGTCTTCTATGAGCAGCACCAGTACTGAAGCTCACCTGGTTCCTGGTTCTCCTCCACGTCAGTGAGACTTCCACCCAACATGTTGGCCACATACTCAGCAGCCTCCAGCTCCTCCTCGTTGGATCCTTTCCCCTTCCACAGGAACAGGGACTCAGGGGTTTTCAGCACAAACACGTCATTGGTGTTCAGACACGTGGCAGTGGGCTCCACCTGACACACACACACGCACACACACACACACACACACTTGTAAAGTGGCCCATTTCACACCAGCGTCAGATAATATGCTGAGTGGAGTAAAGCAGTAGCACCTCAACAGCTCTTCCAACTTTGGTGGAGCTTTGGCGGATGTGGAAGAGTCGAGTACTTCCAGCCGGTGAGTCCTCAGCTTGATCGCGACTTGTTCCACCAAGATGGATGACCAGCGTCCTGTCCTTAAATAAGCTGACCAGATGAGCTGGCTCTTTGCCTTGTGGGACTCGAACCTGCAGAGACGACAACCTGTGAGCCTGCAACCGTCATGGTTGACATGACTCTGCAGCATCATGTGGACATCGAGGGCGGGGCCTCTGGACTGACAGACCGAGGTGGTCCTTCTATTGAACCTCTTAAGCCCCAGCATCTTTTCTCTGGACATCACATACCCTACATGGCTAAGTCATGTAGGGTATGTAGGGCACCTTAGAAGTTACAGACATTAAAATTACAATCCAGCTAGAACATAGAGTATTTTATTTTGAAAATAAGCAGCACCTCCAGATCTCAATCTATGGTTCTAGACCAGAAAATGATGGAGTGTCTTCTCTGGGTTGGGGATGAGATCCTGCACCCAGTTGTTGTTCATGAGTGAGGGAAGGAGAGTGAGAGACCTACAGGTGGATTGGTGCACCATCTACACTGATCAGTCTTGGTAAAGAGGGACAGCTCTGGATTTATTGGCGGATCTACGTTCCTACCCTCACCGACTGTATGTCATGAACTTTGGGTCGTGACCCAAAGAACAAGACGGTGGGTACAAGCGTTTCCTCCGTAGGGTGTCTGAGCTCTGCCTTAGAGATGGGGTGAGAAGCTCAGTCATCAGGAGGAGCTCAGAGTAGAGCCGCTGCTCCTCCGGATTGAGAAGAGCCAGATGAGATGGCTCGGGCACCTAAGTATGCCCCCTGTATGCCTCCCTGGTGAGGTGTTCAGGATAGAGACCCTGAGAAAGACCCAGGACACGCTGCAGAAACGATTGGCACGTTTCCATTGAGCAGAAACCTGACACGTGAAACTACCAGACTCTACGGATTGCACTTTTTTGCTGCCATCTTCACAAGATCGCCAAGAGAAATCAATGGTGGCCAAATGCTTCCTCTGTGTGTGTGAGTTGATGACTACGCTGGGATGATTCTCTGAACCAATCAGTGTCTGCTTTGAGCCTACGTCACATTTTCAGACCAGGGCTGCTTTTTATGGAACCTCAACAAAGGAGGTACTAAAAAAGCAGCCCTGGTACCATGAAGGAGAAACGGGAAAAAGGAGAGTAGAGCTGATACCGGCAGTGGAAATGCTCCATGTGTCTCTCTGCTGGTCTGGGAATGCATCGGAATCCCCCGAGAGGAGCTGGAAGAAGTGGGTAGGGAGAGGAAAGCCTGGGCCTCCCTGCTAAGAATGCTGCCCCTATGACCCGACCACAGATGAGCAGCAGAAGATAGAATCATTGTCCTAGTGCCAGGTAGTTTCTCACCTGTGTAGGAGCTCCATTCATGGAATCGTCCAGGTAGACGGTGAGAATGGCCGAGGCCGCCAACTCATCTTGGCTGCAGTTTAGGCCCTGCCTGAACCAAAGTAGGGGGTAGTGAGTGAGATGGTCAGAATTCAGCTTTAGAGGAAAATGTTTCACCAACCAAGTATAGATGATGTGCTTCTTTCTCCCATCATCAGTGTACGTGTACAGTACCAAGTAACAGTCGCCTCCAAAGAACTGTCCATAGGTGGATGGATCCACAAGCTTTTTATCATCACCTTCCACACGCCAGATCTGCACAGGATCACCGCTGTTAAACACACACAATCGCACCCAGAGGAGATCCCAGTGTTTAAATCTGTACCGTAACTTCTCCAGATCCATCATCCACCATCCCATGCTGGGCAGCCATTTTTTTGTTGTCATGGAGCGCTTCAGCGTCAAAAGGAATCTGCTCCACCTGGGCGATGCGCCCCCTGTTGACAGGCTTGGTTGGATCTGTGGTCTCATCTTTGTCCAACCAATCAGGGAAGAACTGTTTAAAAGTAGCATCCTCACTTCCTCCTTTTTGTACATAAATCTGTTCATGGCACAAAAACATAAAGAAACACCTTCATGAAAACATCAGCATGTCAGGACGGACAAAAGTTGGATCATAAACTGATCACATGACCTTACCGAAGTCTCCTTGCTGCAATTCTTCTGGCTCACAAACTGCTGTGCTCTTTTGATCGCTGCTACGCGCTCCTCAGTGTCCGCTTCCTTCCCTGCAGTTGAAGAGATGTGAGATTGGAAATGAAGTCATTCAGGATTTACAAAGAAAAGACAAATAAATGAGATAAAAAGATTTAGTATCAAGTACCGATCCAGACGTGTATGTCAGAACCACTGTCCAAGATGAAACAATTGTCTTGGGCAAGTGAGTCTTGATCGAAAGGGCTTTTGTCTGCCACCAACTCTATTTCCATTTCACCGGATTCGTCCTTAATCTAATAAAAGGATCATTAAAATATCTGCAGTTATCAAATAACATTTACATCAAATGTGTTACAAGTCTTGTCCAGAATACTGATTAGAGAGGTATCAGGGTCCTCACCAGCATTGTTGATTTTAATCCCCTACACAGTGATTTTGATCTTCGACGCCAAACATAGGCAACCCAGTCTAATTTTGTGTAGCCGCCAAAACAATTCCCCAAAAATTGTAATACAAGACGTTGGAAGAAATATAAAGCCCAACATAATACACAAAATAAATCCCAAAACACACAAATCGACAGCAAATTACACATAGTACACAAACACTCAGAAATTCCAAAAATACACAAAATAACTGATAAAACACAAAATGACAAAGACAACACAACATCCACTTAAACAACACATTACAGAATAGCTCTAAAGACACAAAAACTGTAAAAAAAAAAAAAAGGTACAAAATGACAGGAAAATACAGAAACGACTAAAATACACAGTGACCTCAAAAACGCACAACATAAATGCAGAAAAGGACAGAAAATAACACAAAATTACAAGAAGAACACAATGACTAAAAACTGACAAAACATCAAAACCACAGAAATAAAAAAAAAGAAAAAAACTTTTTTTCCGTGTATTAATGTTCAGATAAATCATTATTCTAATGCTGACATAAATGTTGATAATGTGGCTGTTAGGTCACTCCTACTCTGTGTCCTAACCACTGTAGGGGTCTTTTCTGTACTTTATTAATGTGAACCATGTGGTAATAATCATTTCACACTTTCACGAGTTGTTTTAACTCTTTTTAATCTGAATAAATCAGAAACACATACAGACACACCGTCTATTTACTACAGGAGATCTGCTGGGATGGCCACGCCTTCACCCGAGGACCCCTGCAGCCACTTGGCTGTCCTGATACTGCCTGTGTGCTGCATCCTCTTTGTAACCCATAACCACCTCCAATATAAAATATAAATATATATATATAAAAATATTAAATGAATGAGTTGGGGAGGGGACACTGTGTACCCTTCATTCTTTGGTTATTCCTTATTCCTTATATATATATATATATATATATATATATATATATATATATAGGGAAACTAGGAAAGAGCTTCATGTTTTCAGATCACCACACAGAGGGACCACAGACGGGAGTTTCAGCATCAATAACTCTTTAACATCATGGACACATAAACTACACCTGTTTACCATCAGTGTGAGGTGGACAACATGATACAAGATCATTTTATCACACACTGTATTTATAGCAGTAGAAACAACATGTGTGTCAATGTGCTGTAAATAACAACAAAAACAAACAATAAAATATGTAACACCGTCACTAATCACTATAACCTTCACTTGTCTCCTGCTGATCAAACTACAGCACTTAGTTTGAGAAGAAACTTTTTAAATCATTTTAATGGATTTTTATTAGTGAGAAAAATCAATAACCTAATTCTTTTGTACAGTAGACTGATGAAACTGTCCAACAGTCAGAGCGCTTCTGCTTATCATTGCAAAAATATGAATTTTTATATTTTTAATGATTTCTTCTTATTAAAAATCAATAACTATAATTACAGTATGTAGGACCTTTCTGTTGGTTGGACAGTGTCATTAGTCTACTGTACATAATTATGAAGTCATTGATTTTTTTTACTAATAAAAATTTGATAAAATGATTTAAAGAACATTTTTGTGTTGTAGTTTGATCAGCAGACACTAGTGAATATGAAGTATTTGTGTGTCTGTAACACACAGATTATTGTTATTTCTGCTGTTACTGTATGTCGTCCACCTCACACTGATGGTAAACAGGTGTAGTTTATGTATCGATGATATTTCATTAATGAGTTATTGATGCTGGAAGTCTGACTCTGTGAACTCGTCATAGTTTACCTTTAATATCCAAATATCACTGTTTTGGTTTAAAGTCAGTAAAATAAAATAACCACACTGTTTATTTGTTATAGTTTTAATAACTAAAGAACGAAGGGTTCACAGCGTGAGAAAATAAAGATACGGTCTTTGGAGAACAACAGAATTAACACCAGTTTGTGGTTCTCTGTTTATACCAACACAGCTGTCAATCACAACAGTTGCCATAGTAAAGCTTGCATTATAAACCAATTAAAAACTCAGAAGGCTTCCACGCGATTGCAACTGAACGCTGATTGGTCGATGGCATTGACAATATTATTGTTCGCTTCCTCATGTTTTCTCCTTCAACATGACAAAAACTAAAATTTTAATGTAGTGCTCCCTTTAAAGCCACGCCCCTCACTCACATGCACGAGCGCCGTGCTCCAATAGCAGACCTCAGCTCATCTCCTGTATTGTGTAGAAACTACGTTGTCTCATTCAGCAGAAAGTAAACATTATCATTACACTGTATATGTGAATAAACGTGACTAAAACACTTTCAGTGTGAACTCATTTATGTGAGGGGTTGAGAACGAGCAGAGAAACGTGATTGGTTAAAAAAACAAACAGTCTTTTTCTATTGGTCAATGTTATTACAGGTTTACAGCTGCTACAGATGATTTTCTTCATTCCTTTTTCAGAGAACATAAGATCTTAATTTCTGTCAGGACATAAAGACAACTTCAACCAAAAACTTAAAAAGTGTATCTGGAGAAAATTACCTCCCCTAGCTTTATGTACAGTAACAAAGTATTTGTACCTATGCTTACGTTCCTGGTGAGAACCCTTGTGAATGATGATTCCTCTGTGGTCATTGTCTGCTCATTATGGACAAACTAAAAAATACCTAAAAACTGATCAATTCAGAATCTTTTATCTTTTGTTTTACCTCGTAGAGAGACACCTTCCTTTTGTCAGCAGCTTTATCACTGGTTCCTGGTGGAAGGTCAGGCTTTGGTCCAAGCAGCTACAATAAAACAAGTTCAAATTATTCTGAACTGAAACAAAATCAAGAAAAGTCAAAACAAACCCAAACTTAGTTACTTCAATGACGACTTCTGGCTCTTCTCCCTCCAGGATGTTTTCCACACTGCCACGCCCCGCTCGCTCACTGTCACGGATGTCTTTGGCGATCATAGTGCATTTCATACGCTCAAAGGCGTTGCTTTCACTGCCGCTCCACACGTATATTTTCTGTCATTTCACATGAAGAACAAAAGAGGAGAAATACATTGATGGAGTTCTGCAACAACCAGTGTTTCCAGTGATGACGTCACCTCTCCCAGGTCGATGATGAAGCTGTCTCCTGTGTTGAACGATAACCAGGAAAATTCCCTCTCAGTGGCTCTGATGGAACGACGTCCTTTCACATGCAGCAGCCGTTGCACATCCACCAAGTTGGTCTCCACATCGTTAAAAGCAGACTCTTTCCCACCTTTCTGTAACAAAATGATTTCAATTATGTCACCATTCTCAGTTGTTACATTTATTTAAAGGAACGCTCCACTCTTTTTACAGGTTTGGTCTAAAATATTATAGTAGAACTGTCTAATAAAACACATTATTATTCATTTTATTACCTTGTGAAAACAGGACTACGTTACAGTTTTACAACCTGTGTTCCTCCATCTTTAAATCATGTGATTGATGATGTCACACGGCCCCACTGCCTGTAAACATCCATTGTTTTCTATTGAAGTGAAACATTCAGCCTGATTTTTACATAATTTAACAGATTTATAGATTATTTAGTAACTTTTTACATCATTTAGTAGCTTTTTAGTCAAAATGACAACTTGTGTCTAACCCTAACCCCAAAACACATTTACAAATACCATAACAAATTTACACACATTTACATACATAATAAAACACATTTACATACATAATAACCTTTACGTTGATACCACGTCTGTCTGATCCAAGCACTTTTAAAATTGTATTTTACATATAAATATTGCATTTATCTCTGGTTGAATCATATATACAGAGGTGGGTGATGAAGGACAGCAAATTACGCTGCAGTCACGCAGCGGAGCAGGATGTGAATCTGCTGAAGGAGAAGTCTTCATTTTGTGTAAAATCAACCAACAGGTTTTATTCCCCTGAGACTGAATATTGATCAGGTCAGTGTTTTCCTGTTCAGGGTAACCTCTGTCAATTTACCATCCACCTTAAATATGAAGTATTTTATTTTGAAAATAATCCCCCCCCCTTTCCGTACACAACACATTAACAAATGACTGCAAAACTTTTACAAAAGGTCAAAACAAATGAACAAATATGGAAACAGTAGCTGGGTTTACATTACACATTTTGGCAAAAAAAAAGCAATATTTTTAAATGTCGACAAAGTAAGTTTGTGTTTTAAACGTGTTTCTGTCAAAGGTTAAAACCTCTGAAATCTGATCCTGTGACACTTCTCTACAGGAAGATGGACGCTCCAAACCTCCTTAGAACTCTCTTCATGTCTAATAATCACTAATTATTAATAAGTCTAATAATAATAAATATCTGTGTTTACTCTAATGTCCACACGTATAACGTCATGTTTAGAGAAGTGGTCATGTGACCAGGTACGTCACGTCTTGTGACGTGTATTTGAAATTTAATAACGATTATTACACCCAACAATTACAAAAACAATGTCACGGCAAATTTGCGGTTGACCTCATTTGGAGACATGATTTATTTATCTGGTTGAATGATGGAGTCCAGGCGAGGCATTGATGATTTTATGAAAAAGGTTTATTATAAAACGAGTACAAAGATGGACAAAATTAGTGACCGCCCCGGGCGGACGTCCGATGATCGAGTGGCCCACAGTTCTAACTCATCACGTATATTCCCCCTCAGTCCCCCTCACTCCTCCCCCCAGGAGATAAAGAGGACAGAGGAGGTGAAAGAAGAGGGTGAAAAGAGACAGTTTCTTCTTTAGGTCAAAACAACCAGTTCTCTGGTATCTCCTGATTGTCGTGAGTGTTGGAGTTGTGTGCGTGTATGGTGTTTGTGTGTATGAATGGATGTGTATGTGTGACTATGTGAGTGTGTGTAGGCATGTGAGTGTGTGATGCCTCTGTGTCTGAGGGATAAGATGTGTTTTGGGAAGCTGACCTCGAGAAGAGAGCAGAAAACATGAGACAGCAGAAATGAAAAGTCTCAACTTAAAGCCTTAAAAAGAATAAGGTCTATGAGTAAATATGTTAATAAACATAACTAACAATTTTTGCCCCGACAACAACAATCAAAAAAAAATATGTATTTAAAACAAACATATATATATTTTTTTTTTACATGTTTTATTCCTTAAATAAAACAAATCCACTATTTCAAACATCTACAAATAATAAAGCTTGACACAAGTTATTAATACTAACTTTGAGTTGTTTAATCCATGCACATGCAAGCTCCTCCCCTCCGCCCCACCCCTCTCAAAGCTAAAGCTAGCTTACAGGCTAACACGAGTAGAGTTCTTGCTAATGGTCTGAAACACTAATAAACAAGAGGAAAGTTATATTCTGTAGATCTAGAACATAGACACGTCACATGTAACAAGTGTTTGGTTTTATACAAACGTGAACAAACTTGATTTTAGTGTTTGAAAGATTTTATTTATGTATAAAGAATTTATTTTACTTTTTTTGTACAAAGAAATTACTTTTTGGTTGACCAATAATCTTGATTTCAATTATGACTAAAATAATTGTGGTTTTTTTTTTTTTTTTCAAAATTCAGCGTTTCATCACCAGTTTTTATTGAGATATTTAGATTTTGCACATTTCAGAGGGTCATTTTGTAATTATATAAAAATAATGTAAATTTAAAAAAGTACATTTGTAAATGTGTTTAACACTTCTCAGCCACACGTAAATCACAGACTGTTGAAAACACACAAACCTGAGAATAAAAGTTCTTCCACACTCTGTGATTTACTCTAACTTCTCAAATATGAATGCATGCTATATTTGGTATATTATATTTACCAGGAACTTGATTCCATTCTTGCCATGCGGCCCCTGCCTGAAGAGGCTGACGAAGCTGCTGGGTTCATGACCCTGACACACCATGACCTGCACCGCAGGACGCTGCAGATAATCATCCATCTGAATTGTTAAAATGACACCAGCTCCGCTCTCATCCTGGGACGTTTCTGCACCTGTGAACGAATGTGTTTTACACTCACAATGAGGACAAGTGAAATATTGAAATATTCTACCTTTCCACAGGTAGATGTGGTGATTTCTCTCCATGGTGTGCAGCACTATGTAGGTATCACCCGTGTAGAAATTCCCATATTCCTCAACGGGTATTGGTACCAATTTCCCCATATCTTCAATCCTCCACACCTGCACCCCAGGTTGCTTACCAGCTTTGTCAAACTCATCCTGTACTTGGGCCATGATCCAAATCTGAGGTTTAACACAAGACTTATTAATATTTAACCATGACGACCAAAGGAACAGTCACACCTTACATCATCAAATATTCAACACTGTGCCCCACACTTATCAAATATACATTAGAATGATATATTCACAGAGCTTACCTGATACTATACTACTGCTCAAATTACACACTTTCAAATTAAATAGAAAAATAATCCTTAAATTACACGTGTGATTAGATTAAAGTGGTTTCCCGCTCATCTATGGTAAATATTAGGTTGTTTATATATAATTACCTTTTATTTGTAATGATGAGAATTCAGACTGAGAAACAGCGACACCTGTTGGAAAACAAACAAATTCAATTAAACATAAAATGACATTTGAAATTATTCTGAGGTTAAGAAACCAAAGCATTCAGTGTTTAAGGGCCACATTAAAATAATAACTCTGGCCACGACAAGATTAAAGTCATGACATATTTGTAACTTTATGAGAATAAAGTAATAATATTTCTAGATTAAAGTGGTAATTTTATGATATTACTACTTTAATGAAATAAAATTTTAAACTTTAATCTAGTAGTGCTCAGATTTCTTTGTATAGTAATGTGGTTATAATACTCAATCATAAGATTAACATTTTAGCGTGATTTATTGTACATGTACATGTCACCTCTAATAAACTGTGTTTAATATGCATTAAAGCTTCCAGGGACACAAACCCCGCCCTGACCAGACTAACCTGTAATATGAGACAACAGAAGGTCATTAAATAGCACCACCTGATGCTTCTGGGTGTGTCCTAATGCAATGTGAACATGTGGCACATCTGGGCATGAACAGACAGTGGCCCTGGGGAGGGACACACCCATCATTGTGTGCTAATGTGGAACACAACAACACCTAACTTACACAATCATATCTACAGTCAACACAAAACATGAGAAAAGCACAAATATCTTCTATCTAAACAAAAAAAAGAACATTGAATGATTAGGAGGTCATTCAGGAAACAAAATCACAATCATTAAATCAATATAATTCAGCAAGTTTGAATTGAATATGTGTCATATTAATATTATTAATTCATTAAGAAACATAAGGTTTAAAAAAAATACATAGGACTGAATTATATGCACTTAATATTGGAAAACTCAATTATAGACAGAATTTTACAACAAAAAAAGCATTTTTTTTAATTTTTTTTATTTTAAATAAACCTGTACAAAATATATGTGTTTTGTTTTCACAGTTGTAATGACAAATGAAACAGTAACTTAAAGCAATATATAAATAAAAACATTGGAAGGAAAAAACGTCCAAGAAATGAATCTTCTTTAAATAAAGTTTACATGGAGGAGACTAGATGCCCTTTCATTGTTTAAAAAAAAACCAATAATTAATAAAATGCATTTACACTTGTTTTATATTTATATTCTCTTTCATTTAAAACCAAACACAATTTCATTGATCAATCAAGTCGACTGAGAAAATGTCCTGAAAAGAAAAGACTTAAAGAAAGAAGCAAATAAAAAGAAAGATTCCTTGTATTTCTTGTAAATAGAGCTTTATTTAAGAAGTGAGCAGTGATTAAAAAGTGTTAAAGCGGTTAGTTTTACCTGCAGAGGAGTGAAGGAGCAGCAGATCCGCTCTAACCTGCCCGATACTCACCTTTTATTCGCCATACACGCACTTCCGCATTCCCAGTGGGGGGCGTGGCCTGCTGCTGCCTCGCCCAATGTGACGTGGTCACTGGCGTCACACCTGTGGAGGATTGCGTCACTGTGCTGCAGTGGATGGAACTAAAAAAATAAATAAATAAATGAAAATAGAAATTGAAATAAATATAAACATAAATATATAAAAATCTGAATATATAAATATGAAGCAAGCAAAGGTGCACTTTCAAAGAGTTGCAGAAAAGATTTTTAGAGAGAGAGGAGAATATCATTTAAGAGGAAAATTACATTTAAAGATCAAACATGCCAGAACATCACATTGCAAATGTATTCATTTATCAGAGGACACGCCCCTTGAGATAAATCATCTCATTTTTGAGGAGATCCTAAAAATTTAATCAAATGACAGATACAGCAAAACAGACAATAAGTAATTATAAAATACATAAGGAAAAAAAAAACAAAACACAATGCACACACACACACTTGACTGCAGTTCATCATATCATATATATATATATATATATATATATATATATATATATACACACACACACACACACACAGTGGGTACGGAAAGTATTCAAACCCCTTTAAATATGTGTCTGTTTGTTTCATTGCAGCCATTTGATAAAATAAAAAAAGTTCATTTTATTTCTCATTAATATAAACTCAGCACCACATCTGGACAGAAAAAAAAAACAGAAATGTAGAACTTTTTGCAAATGTATTAAAAAAGAAAAAGTGAAATATCACATGGTCATAAGTATTCAGACCCTTTGCTCAGTATTGAGTAGAAACATCTTCTGAGCTCGTACAGACAGTCTTCTTGGGACTGATGTAACAAGTTTTTCACAGCTGGATTTGGGGATCCTCTGACATTCCTCCTTGTAGATCTTCTCCAGTTCTGTCAGGTTGGATGGTGAACGTTGGTGGACAGACATTTTCAGGTCTCACCAGAGATGTTCAGTTGGGTTTAGGTCAGGGCTCTGGTTGGACCAGTCAACAATGGTCACAGAGTTGTTCTGAAGCCACTCCTTTGTTATTGTAGCTGTGTGCTTAGGGTCATTGTCTTGTTGGAAGGTGAACCTTCTGCCCAGCCTGAGGTCCTGAGAACTCTGGAAGAGGTTTTCTTCCAGGATATCTCTGTACTTGGTCACATTCATCTTTCCTTCAATTGCAACCAGTCATCCTGTCCCTGCAGCTGAAAAACACCCCCATAGCATGATGCTACCACCACCATGTTTCACTGTTGGGATTGTATTGGGCAGGTGATGAGCAGTGACTGGTTTTCTCCACACATACCGCTTAGAATTAAAAAAACAAAAAGTTCAATCTTGGTCTGATCAGAGAATCTTATTTCTCATAGTCTGGGAGTCTTTCATGTGTTTTTTGACAAACTCTATGCAGGCTTTCATATGTCTTGCTTTGAGGAGAAGCTTCTGTTGGGCCACTCTACCATAAAGTCCTGACTGGTGGAGGGCTGCAGTGATAGTTGACTTTGTGGAACTTTCTTCTATCTTCATACTGCATCTCTGGAGCTCAGCCACAGTGATCTTTGGGTTCTTCTTTACCTCTCTCACCAAGGCTCTTCTCACACGATTGCTCTATTTGTCTGGACGACCAGGTCTAGTTAGAGTTCTGGTGGTCCCAAACTTCTTCCATTTAAGGATTATGGTGGTGCTCTTAGGAACCTTCAGTGCTGCAGAAGCTCTTTTATAACCTTGCCCAGATCTTTGCCTTACCACAATTCTGTCTCTGAGCTCCTTGGACAGTTCCTTCAACCTCATGATTGTCATTTGCTCTGACATGCACTGTGAGCTGTAAGGTCTTAATCAATCAATCAATCAATCAATCAATCAATCAATCAATCAATCAGTTTAATTAAACACAGCTGGACTCCAATGAAGGAGCAGAACCATCTCAAGGAGGATCAGAAGAAATGGACAGTGTGTGAGTTAAATATGAGTGTCACAGCAAAGTGTCTGAATACTAATGACCATGTGATATTTCACTTTTTGTTTTTTAATACATTTACAAAAATGTCTACATTTCAGTTTTTTTCTGTTCTGATGGGGTGCTGAGTGTGCATTAATGAGAAATAAAATGAACTTTTTGATTTTAGCAAATGTCTGCAATGAAACAAAGAGTGAAACATTTAAAGAAGTCTGAATACGTTCCGTACCCACTGAATCTCTATACACACATAAATAGAAACATATACATACACAGGGCTCGAGACTGCGATCAAAATGGTTGCATATGCGAGTACGATTTCAGTGTGTGAGTGAAAATTTTGTCTGGTCGCATCCGTGCGAGTTCGTATGATGACCTTATTTTGGACGGAGTAGCTGAGCTCTTCATCACGTCCACAGAGTGCATCTCTCTCTCTCTCTCTCTCTCCGCGATGCTGGTGATGAGACGGTGCACGCTGTGGATAATGTAACGGTGAATGAGTATAAAGACCATTGTGCTCCTTTGGATTGCTCACGGTCCACTATGAACAGAGCCAGGCATAACGAGTCGTTCACTGAGTGCACGCTCACATTGAGAGCAGCAGTAAAAAGGAAGAACGCGCTGCACTCAGCGATAGTGTACACACTCATCAGAATCATTTTGGAGGCACCAGAACTGATGGACTATGATACCAGGACAGATGTTCAACTGTGGTTCTCCCAGAGCAGGGGTCTACAACCTGCGGCTCTGGGGCTTAATGTGGCCCTTTGACTCTTATACAATGGCTCTCTATAGCTTTAAAAAAAAAAAAAAAAAAATGTTTTACAGAGGCTATTAATGATTAACTCCCTCAGTGCCATTGACGAGATAACTCGTCATTTGCGTTTTTTCACTGGGATTATAGAAAACAAGATATAACAATTTAGTAACCTAAAATAAATCACGTTGTACAATGACTCAGCACATTCCTACTTCACCTCCTACAACATCTACAGACCATCAACTTTCCTGCACCTGTGGCTAACCTTAAGTTTTAAATCCCTGATAAGAAACTAAACCAACAAAAAACACTATTTCTGGAAGAAAATACAGATTTTAATTGTGTGGGAACAGATTCATTTAACCACCAATGTACAGGTTAAATATGTATGTTTTATGTGTGGCAAGAAATGAGTAATTAGCATGTGTTGATCACATGATCATGTGTTATTATATTCATGTTACTTTTTATAGCCTTTCATATACATTAACTATAAAGTCTTCTTTATATAACAATGTGTTTATGTAAACTGAGATGTGTAAGAATGTGACAAGTCTTTACTTCAACTATTCCTCAGCATACATGGCAACTATTATTAAACTAATGTTTCAATATTGACACTTTGAACCTTAGAACAATGGACCATCATTTTGCTGACTTTATGGATGGACTCCAAAAAGCTATCTGAGTGTGTATTTTATGATATGTAATATTGTTGTGTTTTTGTGAATTTTTCTCTCTTTTTGTGTTGTGGCTTTGTGTATTTTGGAGTCATTTTGTTGTTTAGTGTATTTTTCTCTCATTTAGTGTACACAGGGCCAGCCCTAGCAACTTTGGCGTGTTTTTTAGACCAAATAATTGTTATGTACATTATTGTTATAATATTAATATCAGAATAATTCATACCACTTGTCCAGTGGTCTTCACCATACCCACAAGGACAAAGGAGCAAAATTACTTTTGATTTTTGTTTTATTTTGATAAAAGGGTTTCACATACAAAGAAGAACACAAATGTAAATATACATCTTAGTAACAGGTTCAGGCTCAGTCAATTAGCATTTGTCTATATTACATATACTGTATATATAAGGGGCTGAGCGTACATTTTATGGTTGTTTTTATGTGATATTGTTGTCATTTGGGCAATTTTCCTCTTGTTTTGTGATTTTCTGTTGTCGCTTTGAGTATTTTTCATCATTTTGCTGACTTTACGGATGTTCAACCACCTTCAGCTAGAGTGGGGGTCCTTTCTGGGACCTTCATTTTGGGGGTCATGGCCTGAACAGGTTGAGGACCACTGGTTTAGGCAGTTCCATAATTTAACCCCTGCTTCTCAAACAAAGACCCTTCAGAAGTGTGGACAGGCCTGCGTGAGGTCACTAACTACAGGAAACCCTCCCCCCACCCTGCAGGTAACAAAAGACTGGCTGAAGACCTGAAAAGCTTCTACTGCAGGTTTTCACACCCACCCCCCAGCTCATCAGCATCAGCCCATCACCTGGACTCTGCCCTTCCTGCTCCCCCCACTTCCCCCCATCCCTCACCCTCTGACCCCCCACCTGCCCTGAAGATCAATGACAGAGATGTGTACCAGTTATTCAAGAAACAAAAGATCAAAAAGGCTCCAGGACCAGACGGAGTGTCTCCCTCCTGCCTGAAAGCCTGTGCTGAGCAGCTGGTCCACATCTTCACACGGATCTTCAACACATCACTGGAGCTGTGTGAAGTACCTTCCTGCTTCAAAAGTTCCAGCATCATCTCAGTCCCAAAGAAACCTGCCATCACAGGACTCAATGACTAAGATAAGATAAGATAATCCTTTATTGATGTCACAATAGAGAAATTCACTTATTACATTTGGCATAAGATCACTCAGGGTGTGCAGAATATACAAGAAATGTGCAGACAGTTAAATAGTAAAAAGAGGTATCTTACGTAAAGTAGGTAAAAGCAAACATCTTGAAGGGATGTAGTTATAACAATTGGGAAATATGAATAAATACAAATGAATAAAACAGACTATACAAACTAGAGTATCAAGGTGCAAAGTTTAGAGTTCTAGGGCAGGTTGTCAGTAAGTGACGCTGATACAGGGAATAAAGTGGCGCTGATACGACCCATTGCCCTGACGTCTGTAGTCATGAAGTCCTTTGAGAGGCTGGTGCTGAGCCACCTGAAGGACATCACAGGACCCCTGCTGGACCCCCTGCAGTTTGTATCACCTCCACTCCCCAGGGACCTACGCTAGGATCCTGTTTGTGGATTTCAGCTCTGCGTTCAACATCCTTCACCAGAAACTCACCCAGCTCACAGTGCCAGCCTCCACCTGTCAGTGGATCACCAACTTCCTGTCTGACAGGAAACAGCAAGTAAGGCTGGGAAGCATCACATCCAGCACCCGGTCACTCAGCACTGGCGCCCCTCAGGGGTGTGTTCTCTCCCCACTTCTATTCTCCCTCTTCACCAATGACTGCACCTCAGGGGACCCCTCTGTGAAACTCCTGAAGTTTGCAGACGACACCACCGTCATCGGTCTCATCTGGGACGAGGACGAGTTGTCTTCAGACGGAGGTGAAACAGCTGGCTCTCTGGTGCAGTCAGAAACATCTGGAACTGAACCCGCTCAAGACTGTGGAGATGACAGTGGACTTCAGGAGAAATCCCCCCCACTCCCCCCCCCACCATTCTGAACAGCAAAGTGTCTACCGTGGACTCCTTCAGGTTCCTGGGATCCACAATCTCACAGGACCTGAAGTGGACCTCCCACATAGACTCAAACAGAAAAAAGGCACAGCAGAGGAAGTACTTCCTGTATCAGCTGAGGAAGTTCAACCTGCCCCAGGAGCTGCTGATCATGTTCTACACCTCCATCATTCAGTCTGTTCTGTGCACCTCCATCACTGTCTGGTTTGGATCTACAACCAAACTAGACAAACACAGACTACAACGAATAATCAGGACTGTAGAAAAGATTATTAAAGATTAAAGATTAAATCAGGGCTTTCGCCTTTAATTGGCCATGTAATGTTAGTACATTAATGGAATTCGTCCTCTGCATTTAACCCATCCCTGAGGAGCAGTGGGCAGCCATTTTGCGGCGCCTGGGGAGCAGTTCGGGGTTAAGGGACTTGCTCAACATCCCACAGTGATGGCCCAGGTGAGGCTTGAACCGGCAACCCTCCGATTACAAGCCCAGCGTCCTTAACCACTAGGCCACCACGACCCCGAGATTAAGAGCCTCATGCTCTACCTTGGTGTTGATCTGCCCTCCATCCAAGACTTATACCTGTCCAGGGTCAGGAAACGGGCAGGTATCATCACTGCAGACCCCTCCCACCTTGCAAACAATCTGTTTAAACTCCTCCCCTCCGGCAGACGCTACAGATCACTGTACGCCAAAATTACCCTCCATAAAAACAGTTTGTTCCCCCAGGCTGTCACTGTGATCAACTCTAAACAGTCATAGAGTGTCAGACCTGTTTCTGTTACTGTGAAATAACCCTGGAACTAAACATGTATCAACCCTGGAACTAAACATGTAATAACACTGGAACTAAACATGTAATAACCCTAGAACTAAACATGTAATAACCCTGGAACTAAACATGTAATAACCCTAGAACTAAACATGTAATAGCCCTGGAACTAAACATGTAATAACCCTGGAACTAAACATCTAAAAACCCTGGAACTAAACATGTAACAACCCTGGAACTAAACATGTAATAACACTGGAACTAAACATGTAATAACCCTGGAACTAAACATGTAATAACCCTGGAACTAAACATGTAATAACACTGGAACTAAACATGTAATAACCCTAGAACTAAACATGTGATAACCCTGGAACTAAACATGTAATAACCCTGGAACTAAACATGTAATAACCCTGGAACTAAACATGTAATAACCCTGGAACTAAACATGTAATAACACTGGAACTAAACATGTAATAACCCTAGAACTAAACATGTAATAACCCTGGAACTAAACATGTAATAACCCTGGAACTAAACATGTATCAACCCTGGAACAAAACATGTAATAACCCTGGAACTAAACATGTATCAACCCTGGAACTAAACATGTAATAACACTGGAACTAAACATGTAATAACCCTAGAACTAAACATGTAATAACCCTGGAACTAAACATCTAAAAACCCTGGAACTAAACATATAATAATCCTGGAACTAAACATCTAAAAACCCTGGAACTAAACATGTAAAAACCCTGGAACTAAACATGTAATAACCCTGGAACTAAACATGTATCAACCCTGGAATTACACATGTAATAACACTGGAACTAAACATGTAATAACCCTAGAACTAAACATGTAATAACCCTGGAACTAAACATGTAATAACACTGGAACTAAACATGTAATAACCCTAGAACTAAACATGTAATAACCCTGGAACTAACCATATAATAATCCTGGAACTAAACATCTAAAAACCCTGGAACTAAACATGTAATAACCCTGGAACTAAACATGTAATAACACTGGAACTAAACATGTAATAACCCTGGAACTAAACATGTATCAACCCTGGAACAAAACATGTAATAACCCTGGAACTAAACATGTATCAACCCTGGAACTAAACATGTAATAACACTGGAACTAAACATGTAATAACCCTAGAACTAAACATGTAATAACCCTGGAACTAAACATCTAAAAACCCTGGAACTAAACATATAATAATCCTGGAACTAAACATCTAAAAACCTTGGAACTAAACATGTAAAAACCCTGGAACTAAACATGTAACAACCCTGGAACTAAACATGTATCAACCCTGGAATTACACATGTAATAACACTGGAACTAAACATGTAATAACCCTAGAACTAAACATGTAATAACCCTGGAACTAAACATGTAATAACACTGGAACTAAACATGTAATAACCCTAGAACTAAACATGTAATAACCCTGGAACTAACCATATAATAATCCTGGAACTAAACATCTAAAAACCCTGGAACTAAACATGTAATAACCCTGGAACTAAACATGTAATAACACTGGAACTAAACATGTATCAACCCTGGAACTAAACATGTAATAACCCTGGAACTAAACATGTAATAACCCTGGAACTAAACATGTAATAACCCTGGAACTAAACATGTAATAACACTGGAACTAAACATGTATCAACCCTGGAACTAAACATGTAATAACACTGGAACTAAACATGTAATAACCCTAGAACTAAACATGTAATAACCCTGGAACTAAACATCTAAAAACCCTGGAACTAAACATGTAATAACCCTGGAACTAAACATATAATAACCCTAGAACTAAACATGTAAAAACCCTGGAACTAAACATGTAATAACCCTGGAACTAAACATGTAATAACCCTGGAACTAAACATGTAATAACCCTGGAACTAAACATGTAATAACCCTGGAACTAAACATGTAATAACACTGGAACTAAACATGTATCAACCCTGGAACTAAACATGTAATAACACTGGAACTAAACATGTAATAACCCTAGAACTAAACATGTAATAACCCTGGAACTAAACATCTAAAAACCCTGGAACTAAACATGTAAAAACCCTGGAACTAAACATGTAATAACCCTGGAACTAAACATGTAATAACCCTGGAACTAACCATGTAATAACCCTGGAACTAAACATGTAATAACCCTGGAACTAAACATGTATCAACCCTGGAACTAAACATGTAATAACACTGGAACTAACCATATAATAATCCTGGAACTAAACATCTAAAAACCCTGGAACTAAACATGTAATAACCCTGGAACTAAACATGTAATAACCCTGGAACTAAACATGTAATAACCCTGGAACTAAACATGTAATAACCCTGGAACTAAACATGTAATAACACTGGAACTAAACATGTAATAACCCTAGAACTAAACATGTATCAACCCTGGAACTAAACATGTATCAACCCTGGAACTAAACATGTAATAACCCTGGAACTAAACATGTATCAACCGTGGAACTAAACATGTAATAATCCTGGAACTAAACATGTAATAACACTGGAACTAAACATGTAATAACCCTAGAACTAAACATGTAATAACCCTGGAACTAAACATGTAATAACCCTGGAACTAAACATGTAATAACCCTGGAACTAAACATGTAATAACCCTGGAACTAAACATGTATCAACCCTGGAACTAAACATGTAATAACACTGGAACTAAACATGTAATAACCCTAGAACTAAACATGTAATAACCCTGGAACTAAACATGTAATAACCCTGGAACTAAACATGTAATAACCCTGGAACTAAACATGTAATAACACTGGAACTAAACATGTAATAACCCTAGAACTAAACATGTAATAACCCTGGAACTAAACATGTAATAACCCTGGAACTAAACATGTATCAACCCTGGAACTAAACATGTAATAACACTGGAACTAAACATGTAATAACCCTAGAACTAAACATGTAATAATCCTGGAACTAAACATCTAAAAACCCTGGAACTAAACATGTAAAAACCCTGGAACTAAACATCTAAAAACCCTGGAACTAAACATGTAAAAACCCTGGAACTAAACATGTATCAACCCTGGAACTAAACATGTAACAACCCTGGAACTAAACATGTATCAACCCTGGAACTAAACATGTAATAACCCTGGAACTAAACATGTATCAACCCTGGAACTAAACATGTAATAACACTGGAACTAAACATGTAATAACCCTAGAACTAAACATGTAATAACCCTGGAACTAAACATCTAAAAACCCTGGAACTAAACATATAATAATCCTGGAACTAAACATCTAAAAACCCTGGAACTAAACATGTAATAACCCTGGAACTAAACATGTATCAACCCTGGAATTACACATGTAATAACACTGGAACTAAACATGTAATTACCCGAGAACTAAACATGTAATAACCCTGGAACTAAACATGTAATAACCCTGGAACTAAACATGTAACAACCCTGGAACTAAACATGTAATAACCCTGGAACTAAACATGTAACAACCCTGGAACTAAACATGTATCAACCCTGGAATTACACATGTAATAACACTGGAACTAAACATGTAATTACCCGAGAACTAAACATGTAATAACCCTGGAACTAAACATGTAAAAACCCTGGAACTAAACATGTAATAACCCTGGAACTAAACATGTAACAACCCTGGAACTAAACATGTATCAACCCTGGAACTAAACATGTAATAACCCGAGAACTAAACATGTAATAACCCTGGAACTAAACATCTAAAAACCCTGGAACTAAACATGTAATAACCCTGGAACTAAACATGTAATAACCGTGGAATAAACTGTCACTGAGAATGTTCATTTACAAAAACGTATTCTATTTAAATTAAATGTTCACCAGAGGTTTATTCCATAAAACAGGTTTTGTTCAAACTCTGAGTATCTCATTCCTAAACGCGAGGTATGTTCTTCTCTGAGTATGTTACCATGGCAACATTGTCCGTGAACTAAACCTGGTCACTGACAGGTTTTATCAAAGAAACCCTGGGTTTCTACCTGGCTCCGCCCACCTGAACACCGTTTCTTAAAACTTTAGTAAACTTCAACACTTTTCTCTGAAACACATTAGTAACATCCCACACCATAGACGTGTTCACATCATTACTAATGTTGTGTTGATTTACGTCTTTTTTTTTTTTTTTTTTTTTTTGTGCAAACACTAGTTTTCTTTCTAACATTGTAGATGTAGATCATTTAGTGAAACACACTGAGAGGTTGATCTACATTAAAACATCTACTGACGTCTGTAGTAAAGTTCACTGAATACAAACCTGTAGATAATATAAAGGAGGAGATGATCATTTAAATTAATACACTTTTAAGGCTCAATTGTTGTTTTATATTGTTATACAGTTAAATCTGTAGATCACGCATCTATGAAGGTATGATGTCACAGTGAAGTGTGATGCTGCTCTTGAAAGTGATGAGTCATGGGTTCGCGTCCCGCTTCAGTGTTTTTTTTATGACATTTTTTATGACGTATAGATGACTCTGGTGATAATATTACATTAAAAATCAATATAAATGATTAGATATGAAGCATCAGTCACTGTGTTTATATCCAGTGTAACAGGAGGACTCTCTATACAGACATCCTATGATGCTGACACGTCTCCTCAGACACATTTTATTATTATTATTCACCACTCGTCACATCACTGAAGAGATAAAGTGAAGTGATCATAAAGTGTTATTAATTACAGGTGATTTAATCACTATAATCACTGAAGACTGAACACATCTTTAGAACAGGATCATATTCATTAAACACAGGTTTATTTCACCATCAGGGTGAATAAATCACTCTATTCCAGGTGGTTGTCATGGCAGTTTGAGTAAATCTCTGATCCATTGATGATGGCTTTTTATCGCACACATGCACGTCAGTAACCCAAGGTTTACATACTCAGGGTTGATTGATCCACTTCATACCAGCTGTAATGAATCAGATACACAGAGTTTACCATGGAGGGTATGTTGACCTAAAGTTTATGGATAGACTCAGAGTTTGTTTTTTGTTTTTTTTTGTTGTTTTTTGTTTGTTTGTTTTTTCTACAGGAAGTGCAATCATTATGAGACAGCAATGCATGTTTTGTTATTGCAATAAAATAAATTGATTTATTTTATTGCTTAATTGTGACCATCACCAGCCCTCCCTAAGGAAGGGTAAGAAATCTTTTATTATAGGGAGGAAATAAAAAGGGAGAACAGTGTTATACCTAAGTGGAGGGGGAGGGGAAGGGGAAAGGGAGCAGGGAGGAAAAACTCAAGATAGGAAATAGAAAGGGTGGGAAGAATAGATTATTTTACAGTGAGGGTGAGATGTGAAGTTGTAGAATATATTGTTTATTATGTTGTGTAATCAAGCCAGGATAGTGACAAGTGTGAAGCTTAGCTATAATGGTGGTGTCTGTGGACTGGGGGAATGAGTGAGTGGTAGTACCTATGCAGGTATTTGGATTAAAGCCCAGTATGAGTTTTATCCCACATCCCAAGACGTGCCAGTGCATCGTATACCAGTATATGTGCAAAAACCGCTACCGCAAATCCAGGAACTGCCCCGGGCCCCGCAGCTGCAGCCAGGCCAGCAGAAAGAGCGAGGGCCAAGGAGCCCCAGGCCACCCCCCCACGGCCGAGCAGCCCCCCAGACGCCCTAGAGATCGCAGGCCGAGAGGCAGCCACCGCCCCCACACACACATCAGAGGAAGCCCCAAGCAGCCGAGCACCCGGCGCATCCCGCCACTGACCCCAACTCCCAACCCCAAGGCCCCCCACCAGCATCCCGCCACCCCCACCCACCCACACCCAAGCACCCAACCCCCCGAGGGGAGGGCCCAGAGAGCCCCCCGCCCGAGACCCCAGCAGAGGAGCCAAGGCCCACGCCCAGTAGACGGCCAAAGCCACGCCAAATGGGCAGCTGGCGGGCGTCCGCCGGTGGGCCCAGAGCCAGCAGGGACCGGTCCCCAGGCCAGAAGGACCCGGAATGGAAGCAGCACCGAGAGCAGCGCCTCCAGGGACAACGACCACACCCATAGTCACCGAGGGTACCAAGAGGATGCTGCAAGTCGCCCCGCCGGCCCCCAGGCGCACTGACCGAGCACCCCAGAGCACGCCAGATTGCCTTTCCTTGATGCAGCATGCGCGATGAGCCCTAGACAGCCCCTCAGAGACCCACCGCCCCGCCACGCCTGACCGCAGCCTCCCGATCTCTACATGGCGGCCCAGCCATCAACAGAAGGGCCGGGCCCCCACCCAACAGACCCAAATGTGTGAAACTACCACCCTGTTATGGTGCATCTCCATTCCCCAATAGAGAGGCACTTCCCTAACCCCTGACTGAATGTGTGTGTTTAGTGAATGTATGAAGTGCTATTGAACAAAGGTGGATGGAGGAGAGCGGTGCTCCCCTTCCAAACTATGTGTATATAAGTGTTTGTGGTGCAATAGCTCCGGAGGGTGGAAGTGGTAGTCCCACCCTCCGGGGGGTAGTGTGTTGAGGTGTAATTAAAATTGGAGGGATTAGTAGGGCAGCCAGAGGTGGGAGTGCCATCCCCGCGCCACTACTTAGTAGCACAGGCGGCGGCCCACTCCACCCCCAGCCCCATCATCCAGCCCCCCAAGTGTTGGGTATGTGAGTGTGGTGCAACAAGTGGGTGAGCCAGACCAGCAGGGAGTGAGTGATGTGAAGTGTCCATATAGGAGGCCTGTCTGGTAGGAGCCCGGCCCGTCTGCATGGCGGGTCATCGGTGAGGGTAGATGGCGCAGACGGGCACGCGGCACTGCGGGCCCCAGGGACGCGCTGAGCCGCACAACCGGAGACCCCCCGCGGCACACCCCCGTGCTCCGAGTGGAGCTCTGTGCTATTTGGTGAAAGGCTCAGATTTACAAGCTGTAATATATTAGTCAACGGATTTCTACAATGTTACACAACAGCATCAAACATCTACATCTGGGTCTGAACCAGAACATAGAGGTCAGAGGTCATTAGTCCAGTTTGGCTCCCAGTCAGCCTCACCCCCAATTTCTACAGGATGCGGCTATGCTGCGTTACGTCACCACTGCGTCACCAGAGCTGATAGGTTTCACTTTAGTCTATGTATTCATTTCTACCAGGTCTGCTGTGCTGCGTGTCTGTTCCTTCCCAGATGTGGTAGTCCGGTGTCCTCCACCAGATATACACAGGACTTCTATTTCTGACAGACACCAGAGCACGATGCACCAATCAGCACAGAGCAAATGAAGCTAAACAGGAAGTTAAGCACGTACTCCGCAATAAAATAACGGGTTACTTTTCAAAATAAAACACTTCAGATTATATTACAAGTAACTACATCACCAAAACGACATAATGTGTAAAAACAAATTCACATCCACTATATTGTTTCCTCTCATACTGTAACTCACTGTAAACTGCAGCAACTTTGATTTAGTTCATGTTTTACTGGTGTTACAGTTTTATCTCTTCTCTGTTGATAAAAATGTGTCTATGACAAATCCAGAGTCCAACCTTGTTGTTCTCCTTCATTAGGAACACTGACCTGTTTATCTGTTTATTGTTTATAACACATACATTTAACTGCGTTCTCAAGCGATTATATAAATATCATGAGAACTGATCTGTCTCGTGATGTCACAGTCGTTCAAACGGAGAGCACCGCGGCGCACTCAAAACGCAACCGGTGTGAATTACCGGACGGCGGACAGCGGTGAAATACCGGATCGGTGCCGTGGAGCAGTGGAGACGTATCCAGTGGAAACCCCGGGTTAGTGGAGACTGTGAAGTAGTGCTGCTGGTTATAAATGTGGTGGTGAATCCATCAGTAAACTGTTAGTCAGGTCTGAACCCATCTATGGACACAGGTCAGATAGTCAAGCTCAGAGTTCACAGCAAACATTTTAGTTGTTATGCTGCAGCAGAGCTGAAGTCAACATCACATGAAACATTTTTAAATCTCAGTCTCTGACTTTTACTGAGCGAGATTTAACATCACATTATTGTTGATTTAATGTTTTTACTGCTGATTTTAATGTTCTTATTGATTTGTAAACTGTTTAATGTTTTCTGTTGCATTTTTTTTTATCATATAAAGCACATTGAATGGCCTTGTGGTTGAAATGCACTATACAAATAAGTTGCATTGTGGCCAAGTCACAATGATTTTTGATTCAAAATGACAAATTGTGCTGCATTTGGTTGCTCTAAAGAATCAGAAAAGTTAAAGATGTCAAAGTAAATCTTTTTTTTTTTTTTACCAAAAGAATATAAAGAGACCCTCTAATGGCCAAAGTTTGGGAGTAATCATGGACTTTTGACGACACACATACTCTGATGATAGAAGGACTTTTGGGTGAGTGTCCTTCAACTGTGATATATGTTTACATCGACATCTTTATCTTTTTTATGGTTTTTTAGAGCAACCAAAAGCTGCACAAGGTGTCATTGTGACTTAAAAAGCTAGTAAAAAGCTACTAAATGATCTATTAATCAGGCTGAATGTTTCACTCAAATAATAAAACAATGTGATGTTTACAGGCAGTGGGGCCGTGTGACATCATCAATCACATGATTTAAAGATGGAGGAACACAGGCTCTAAAACTGTAAAGTCCTGTTTTAAAAAGGTAATGAAATAAATGTGGTTCATAATAATGTGTTTTGTTAGACATAGATCTACTAATAAGGACATTTAGAAGATTTTAGACTAAAACTGAAAACAGTGGAGGATCCCTGTTTATCACTTATGTATTGTAATGTAATTGTTTTGGCTTTTTTTATCATTATATAAAAAAATCCAGCTATTCTTAGTATAAGAAAAAGCAAAAGTAAAAAAATGTGTACTTGCTTTAAAATGTAATTTAATTATTCCAGCAGAGACTGGAACCAATAGATGCAACGAGTCAGAAACATTGGATCACATATCTGCACTACGCTATCATTATTATGTCAAAATGTAATGTTTCAAACCACAAGTATCTGTTTATTTTATTTTTAAATAACACTAAACAAGTGAGGCTGCACTGGAAACCTTTAATAGTCACTGTTTTATTGTTGATCAGATAAAGGTAATGTTGAAGAATAACCAGCAGGGGTCGCTATCGTCTTTTTAATTAAACCATTTTCCCCATTTGCTTTAGCTCTTCATTCCTATATCTTAATAAATGAAATAAAACTCCTAACTTATTTGAAACCTTTTGCTTGAAATATTTATTTATTTATTTATTTGTTTTTTAATGCTGTCCTAATATTTAATTAATTTACAATAGAGATACCAAAAAAACAAAAACACACACATTTCAAGACTCAACAAAACCAGTAAAAATACAGAATAATCTCAAACCTGTAGCACACTGAATACAAGTCTGAAATAAATGAGAGCTAAGAATCCCATTATATGTAAAAACAAATAAAACACAACAAAAATAATCAAATATTTTGGTTTGAGTTTAATTAATGTGTATGGATTTTTATTTGTAATAAAGTTGAATAATTTCACTCTAATGTAGTGTAGACCAGTGTTTCCCAACCAGGGGTGAGCGTACCCCCAAGGGTACGTGAGTACATTGCAGGGGGTTAGAGGAAAAATGTAATTTCATAAGTCCATCAATAAAAAGGTACGTGTGCGCTATGACTTGTTTTGAAAGTTTAAATGCCTGTTTAAAGGGGACATATTCAAATAAGCTCCTTTTGTGGGAAATGTCATATGTCACAGGCAGGTTATATATTTGTTTTGTATTTATTTATTTATATTACTTATTATTTTTATTTATTCTTATTTTTTTTTCTAATTTCAACTATTATTTTTCTTCAATGACAATATAATCATAATATGATAGTATTAATAATACAAACGTTTACTATAATATTCTTTCTTATATTTGAATAAGTTAAATAAGAAGATAATGCCTGAATATTAACACGTATGAGTGAGGGGGTTCTCATGGTATGACAAAAAGGCTAAAGGGGTTCACAAGACAAGAAAGGTTGGGAACCACTGCTGTAGACTAATCAACCTCTATCCAACCATCAAAGGGGTTCTGTTGATCACATGACAACACTTTTCTCATCATTTTAATGGGTTTTTAAACCTGTAGACATTTTACTGTCATAAAAAAATATAGCATCACATAAATCTACGAATACAAATCTATCTATAAAATAAAAAAAAGGTCTGTGTGTGTGCGTGTGTGTGTGTGTGTGGAGCAAATATCTCCTCGATGTGCTGCCTTTTTGACCTGAAACTTAGTCAACGGGTTCCAAATATCCCGAGTTTGTGCATCTGTTATTTTGGAGTAATTTGGTGCAGCAAAATGTTCAAAACGTTAATTTCAAGATTAAGGCCCTCTCTGTAATGAGCGCGGTATTGAGCGCACTACTTCCAAGACGTCACTGTGTCACAGTTTGTTTGGATTTTTTAAAAAAAGTCAATATCAAAAATGTTTTTGTACTGCTAAAAGTTATTCAAGTTAATATTTCATGGTTATTCAATCAATTGAAACCATCAGCCACTGGTGAATCTTTTACAGACAAGTTTCCCATTGTTTAACCATAGAACTGTCTATGTAATTATTCACTAACGCACTGTTTCACTAGAGTCAGTATTGAACTCAACCTGTTCAATTCTCCATCTGGAAAACTGCAGATTCTCTGTGTCATCGCACATGAAAGCTAAGCTCTGACCACTCGGTTTGAAGGTAAACAATGATTTTTGTTTTTTAAAAAAGCTAAATTGTAGATAATACTTTAATTTACTTACTCACTCATGTAGTTTGGAGCTTTACTTTTTTTTGCGCCGTTTTGTTACTTTGATGACTCTAGAATCACATTACAGTGGCAACCAAAAACAATTATACAAAAAATGCACAAAAAGACAACAGAAAGCTACACAAAAACATACAATACAAAAAAATAAATAAAAGTGAGTAAAAAAAGACAACAAACACATTTATCATGCACATGTCCCACAGAATTAAACCAGCGAAATTGCACCCACATTTTGCACCCGCAAATATACCCCTTATGCTCCCACATGAATGCATACTTCCGACAGGCACTGTACTAGTCCATTAAAATTATGAAAAAAGTATTTTTTTTGTCAAACCAAGAGTGGTACTGTGATAATCAGTGAAGGCTGCAGTGATTTTGGTGTCCGTGACGTTATTAAACATTATTGTAGTATCTGTTTTTGTTTCAATAAATTGAATTAATTAACAGCAGATACTTTAATACTGCCCCCTTGGGGATGGTGGTGCTAATTACAGTAAACCCAAAAACAATAAAGGAAACAGCAGCTGAATCCATCAATGTGTTGTCTTGACACAAAACCCTGAAACTTCTTTAAAACTGCTATAAAAAGTCACTGATTTGTGTCAGATAATTAACTGCTCATTCCATTCAGGCACTGTACCAAAATCCCCAAAAGTAGCTGCTGTGAAACCTCTGTTAAACAAGTTCTGATGAACTACAGCTGGGCCCGCGGAACATCTCTGTGCCGAATAACACGTACCACCTTCCCAAAAATTCACACGACTATGTTCCAAAAATTTAGAAATTACCCCCCTTCAGAAAGGTCGCCGAGAGGCTCTTGACATCCGCTCATAGAATATCCATGTCAAATTACAGCATTAAAGGAGGAATAATGGGCCCCATTTATATAATGGTATGTGCCAATGACTCGGTTATACCAACTGTCGCAATATTTGACTTGCAAATAAATGAGAAATCGACTTTTGCTTTTTTTTTTTTTTGGGGCTCCGAGCATCAATACGTACACATCATACATTATAGCTACCAAATTTCAGCCCGATCCGTTAACGAATAACAGAGGAGTAGTGATTTTAACTAGTGTACACAATAAGAAGAAGAAGAAGAAGAAGAACAAAGTGAGGGCGTGGTGAGTCCGGTAGCCCCGCCCTATTAAAAAGAAAACACTGGATGCCTCTATACTGGGTTAACCCTAACCCTATAGACCAATCAGAACCTTCCATTCATGGCCAAGATCATTGAGAAGGTGGTCTTCAACCAACTGAGTCAATTCTTAACATTCAACAAAATATTTGATAAATTTCAGTCAGGTTTTGGTTCTCATCACATCACAGAAACTGATCTGATCAAAGTGTTCAATGACATAAGGTTGAACACTGATTCAGGAAAAGTATCTGTTCTCATTCTATTGGATCTAAGTCTACATTTGACACTGTAGATCATACAAGTTTGTTGCACAGATTGTAAACATGGGTTGGACTAAATGTTAAAGTAATGGTTTAAGTTCTACTTGGAGGATCAAAGTTATTTTGTAAACATAGTAAACTTTGAATCTGACAGATTACCAATGTCCTGTGGGGTTCCTCAGGGATCTGTTCTTGGACCTCTTCTGTTTAGCCTTTATATGCTTCCTTTAGGACACATTTTACACAACTGTAAGGTTGATTATCAGAGCTACGCAGATGACACACAACTATATCTATCACTGAACCCAGATGACTATGGTCCCATTGAGGTGTTGTGTGACTGCTTAGAAAAAGTGAAAACTTCCTTCAACTAAACCATGACAAGATGGAGGTGATTGTCTTTGGTAACAATGAAAAGAGGACTGCTGTCAGCAAGTATCTGAGTCTGGATCTTTAGAAGATAAAGACCAAGTCAAAAACCTTGGTGTTCTGATTGACTCAGATCTGACATTCAGCATCAGATCAAATCTATCACAAAAACATCTTCTACCACCTAAAGAACATCTCCAGAGTGAAAGGTTTAATGACTCAGAAAGATCAGGAGAAACTGGTCCATGCTTTTATCTCCAGCAGACTGGACTATTGTAATGGTCTTCATCAAACATCTACAGCTGGTTTAGAACGCTGCAGCTCAGGTCTGAACCAGAACAAAGAGGTCAGAACACATTACACTGGCTCCCAGTCAGCCTCAGAGGAGACTGTAAAGTTCTGCTGCTGGTTATAAATGTGTGAATGGGTTTGGTCCAGAATACATCAGTGAGATGTTAGTCAGGTATGAACCCAGCAGGTCTCTGAGATCTATGGACACATAATTATTATTATTAATAATAATAATAATTATGTGTCTCTAGATCTGTGAGCTCTATTATTATTATTATTATTATTATTATTATTATTATTATTATTATTATTATTATTATTATTATTATTATTATTATTATTATTATTATCTGTGGGGCAAAAGTCACAATGATGATACAGAGAATTGTGCAGCTGAACAGAAAGTTAAAATAAATCTTAATAAATACTCTTTGCTTGGCCTGAGACACTGATAGAACTAGTACAAGTTTAGCTCCACAGCATGTGACAGAGTAGCAGATTAGGTGTGATCACATCTCCACCACAATGACTCACACCATTGGTTCAGAAAGATCTGGAACACTAAAATCCTTCTGATTGTGTCCAACTAAAGCCGAACTAAACAGGAAAAACATACTTAAAAATTACTCCTGGTGAAGTTGAATTCATGAAAAACATATATTTACCTTTTTTTTTTAAGCCCCCACATTCTCTTGTTGTAATAAATGGTTACAGTGCCATTCAGGGGCGTTGGGCTGGGGGGTAAAGGGTCCTGAGTACCCAGGGCCCAAGACTTTTGAGTGTCCAGTGTCCCCATGATTCTAATCATTTTATTAACCTTTGTACATGTTTGTTTGCTTTGTGTGTGTATATACAGTATATATACAGTATATACCTTTTTGTTTAAAGTGACTGATGTAGCCCAGCAGATATGCCAAAAAGGTGTTCACTTGTTATTATTATTATTATTATTATTATTATTATTATTATTATTATTATTATTATTATTATTATTATTATTTTATACCCCCACCAAAAATGTTTTTTAAATTACCAGCTGCCCCTAAATTGTAGCAAAAATATGTCACAAACACACAGGCATCTTTTATCAAAATCAGATCTAGAACTGGTCATACACACATTTATATCATCTCGTATTGACTACTGTAATTCTGTTTTTACTTGTTTTAATAAGTCGACCCTAAACAGACTCCAGATCGTTCAGAAGCTGCTGCCAGACTTTTAACTGGTGCTTCTAGAACATCCCACATCACCCCCATTCTAGCTACTCTGCACTGGCTTCCAGTTAAGTTTCACATAGAATATAAAATATTAGTTCTCAGGCCCCTAAATATATCTCAGACTTGTTGTGCCCCTACTCATCAGGGCGATGCCTTCGGTCTTCAGGTCAGGGTCTCCTAAAGACCCCAAAAACTAAATGTAAAACCAGAGGAGACCTGGTGTTCCAGGCTGTAGCTCCCAGACTCTGGAATAACCTGCACCAGTCTCTCAGGGAGCTCAACTGTGTGGTCACTTTTAAAAACTGTAAAGCTTTTAGTTACTGGATTTTAATTTTTATTATCCTTTAATGTTGCTGTTCTTATGATATTTATGCACTCTTGTTTTATTATTCTATTGTGTTGCACTTGTACTTTTACCACAACTCTGTACAGCACTTTGTGATTTTATCTGCAAAAAGCGTTTTATAAATAAACTACTTAATACTTACAATATTAAATAGATCAATAAATTATACTAGAACAAAGTCATTAGGTTATTACACTTTTTTTCAACCTCTAGGTCAGGGCCCAGTGTGGGGTCGCCTATAATGTCTAGTAATTGGTAAAAAAAAAAAAAAATTATTAAATAAGTAAAAAATTCTCTTTTTAAAAATTTTCTGAATTATTATTATTTTTCAAATACACATCACACACAATAAATATCAAATAACTGTATCCTATACTTATTATCTAAGGTGTCACTGTGTCACTAATCCTGGCTACTTTGTATGTATAACACTTTAATAAACATCATCAAAAACTAATTCTAGAAAAAAAAACATCGCTGGGGTTACCGGATATTAGTGATATTCAATATGGGGTCACGACCCAAAAAAGGGTTGGAAACTTCTGGGTTAATGTGAAGAAAAAATAAAGTTTATATAATAATGATAGAATAGTGTACATAACAGTAGGGGCCCAACAACATGGTTGGTATCCTCAGCCCAAAATGTGGTGCTACGGCCCTGGCACCATCGCACCTCTATCTTCATTACGTTCTGCAGGTAGTCATCAAACATCACCTTTTTCTGCTAAAACAACCCTCACTCTCTTCTTCTTCCTCTTCCTCTTCCTCTTCCTCCTCCTCCTTCTTCTTCAGTTAAAGTCGGGGCTTTTTGTGGAAATACAAACTCAGCATGTTTTCATGGTCCTTGTTTAGCGCACTAACCCACAGTCACGCCCTCCACAAACTGTTCACACACAAGGTTGGAAGAATTGAACAAAAAAACTTTGTATGCTGAAGCATTCTGATTGGCTGTTAGGGTGCGTTCACACAGATGAACCCTAGAGTGTTTAAAGGTCCAGTATTATGCTATTTTTCACTGATCTCTATTTGTTCTAAGAACCCCAGCAACATATTATTTAAGGTTTATCACCTGTTTTCTGGAGTTTTATCCTCTGAAAAGTCACTTTCAGAGCGCTTCTAAAAACAGGCTGTTTTAGGGCCTTCATGCATATGAATGAGTAGCAGCAGTAAATCATTAACAGTCTTTCTCCTCCTCCTCACCTCTACTGACCACAGGAATAATCCATTTAAGACGATAGTCCATAATTTTGTCCAACCGCTGCGTCGCATTGGGTCACAAACACGTCATCCCATAAACGAGATATAACAGCTACTAAAAGTGGAACTGATTGTGAGAGGTCACGCTGCATTTTGGATTATCTTTAAACTGAACGTAAAGATATTCACTGTAATATCAACCTAGATTCAGAGGGAGGAGCTCACATTCTTGTAGGGTAGGAGGAGCCAGGATTGTGAGGAGGAGGAGTTTCCACCTTATGCCTTAATATTGGAGGAAAAATCCAACTGGTCTGTTTGGAGCTGAGTTTTTTTTTCAAAATGTGGAATAACAAGGGAGGGAGGAAACAGAACGTTTGAACTTTGACCCTCTGAATGAGGCTAAAGGGATGTTTATCCTTTGTGTCTGTGAAAGGTGCTATAGAAATAAATATTACTTACTCTATCACTGTAGCTAAACCATTAGAATGTGATTGTTCATAATACCACCTCTTAAATGCTACATTCAGCAGGTCTTTTTTTCTTTCTGTTGGTGTCCATCTCCACCAGTGGGCGTGTACTGTAGCTCCTCCCACTTAACGTACTTGAGGTCAAAATACGGCGCTTCGGATCACTGCCATCTTACAAATTTGACGTTATTTGGAGCCAGAGTCTGCTCAGTAGGGTCCAGTGGGAGGAGCCCTGGTAACGCACCCTGCCCACTTAGCGTATGCCAAATCATCGGCTGTCAATCATGGTCATATATGACGTCAAATCCAGTTTTTCAACCTCAAATAACTTATTTTAAAACAAAGTTCACAGAAAAATGAGCATTTGAACACAATGTAGGGTGATAATAACTAATGATCACAGCAGAGTTTAGCTTTGGAAAATAATTATGTGACAAGTATTTCAACTTTACAGTTTGACCCACATCCCATCTGTTATTATTGAGGAGGCGGGGCTTATAACCTATACTGCTGCCAGTCAGCAGGGGGAGCTCTAAAAATAAAAGGGATGTGTCGTCCATCTTTTTTATGATCTCCAGCTCTCATTGGGCGTTAGGCGGGGGTACACCCTGGACAGGGCACCAGTCCATCACAGGACAACACACTGACACTCAACCTAAGTCATGTTTTTGGATGGTTGGAGGAAGCTGGAGTAAACCCACGGAGAGAACATGCAAACTCCACACAGAAAGGACCCTATGTCCACCCAGGACTTGAACCCAGCAGAGATGTAAAGAGTACTAATATATCTACTCACGTAGAAGTACTGTTACTGGATTGAAATTGTTCTCAAGTACAAGTAAGTCATATATAAAATACTCAAGTACAAATAAAAAGTAGCTCAATTAAATATTAGTTAAAGTAAAAGTTACTTTAGTTTATTGTTGGTAATAAATCTTGGTACGGGTCCCTTACATACAGTAAACATCTCATTAGAAACTTAAAAAGGAAGAAACACAATCTACCACAATTAGAACTGAATTTATTTTTCACAAAAGCATCTGTAGAAAATAAAAGGTTTAACAATTATTTTATAAATAAAATATCACCAATTAATTCAATTCAAAATAACTACATTTTCTGGTTGAAAAAACCTCCAATCAATGATGTGCATAACATTTAATCTGATTGGTCGGATATGATGTGATGCATTACATTTAATCTGATTGGTCGGATATGATGTGATGCGTTACATTTAATCTGATTGGTCGGATATGATGTGATACATTACATTTAATCTGATTGGTCGGATATGATGTGATACATTACGTTTACATTTTATTGTTTTCTGGTCATTTTATTTTTGTATTTTCACAATGTCCGTTGATCATTTTAAACATAAATAATAATTTACTTAGTAACAGTTGGGTGTAGAAATGTAATTACTTTACTTATTTTTAAAGTAAAATTAGTGATTTAGAAAAATACTGAAAAAAGCACATGTACCCATAAAAGCAAGAAAATTACAGTCACGTGAGTACTTGTAATCTATTACTTTCTCATCTGGAACCCAGGACCTTCTTGCTGTGTGGTGGACGTGCTAACCACTAGCCACCGTTAGCCCCACTTCCATCATATCAATATCACAATTGGTCCACAGAATAAAAAACATATTTTTTGGGACAAAAAGATTGTGAAGAAGGTGAACGGTTGAGTTTTAGGAGATTAATAAAAGAACATTAGATGCTGCAGAACATTTCAAATGTCAGGTCACACTAGCATGAAACGTGACTATCGTTGGTTTTAATCTGAAGAAAAGGAAAAACAACCACAGCACCTGCAGTATGTTGTGATTATGGGTGTACGAGAGTAAGTGGTGATCAGGTCAAAAGGTGAGCCCTGCCGCTAGCTTCTCCATGGCAGCTTTACGTTCCTCTGCACGCTGCTGTGAACGTTGGAGAACGTTCCTCAGCTCCTGGAGGTGGTCCAACGTTCCCACCAGCTCCCCCTTCACCGTCTTCATCTGGCTTTCCAACATCTGGGTCTGGTGCAGCGAGTTCCTCCTGTAGCGCCTGCTGGAACGCACCTTCTCCTCCAGGTCCTCCACTGTAGCACAATTACAATTACGTCTTCAATTATCCATGTTCAATTACAACTCAATTATGAATACGATGACCAACGTTTTTTTCAAATTACAATAAAAACTGAAATACTTGCATTTCCTGAAGAAAATACAAGTGATGATGCAGGTGCTGGCCCACGTAGCACTGCATTAGCTAGCATTGGCATTAACTATCATTAGCATTAACTATCATTAGCATTAGCATTAACTATCAATAGCATTAGATCAGCATTAGCATTAGCATTAGAATAACATTAGCATTAGCATTACATTAGCATTAGCATTAGAATAACATTAGCATTAGCATTAACATTAATATAACATTAGCATTAGTATAACATTAACATTTGCTTAGCATTTGCATTAACCTAGCATTAGCACTAACCTAGTAGTAGCTGAACATTAGCAATAAGGTTGAAATGGATTGAAAAAGTAAAAAAAAAAAAAAAAGTGGAATAAAGGTAAAATGGGTTGAAAAAGTGGGGATGCCTCCTGCATCTACACTTTTTACAATTATTATTTCCCCTCAAAAATCAATTACAATTACAATATGTTTCCAAATATTAAAGTTCAATTATGTGACAGAGCAGCGCCGTCACTAACCGAGCAGCAGCAGCAGCAGCACGCGCACGCGCGCGCACGCACGCACACACACACACACACACACACACACACGCACGCACGCACGCACGCACACGCACACACATTCTCTTTCTCCCTCCGTATTTCTCCTCACATCATCATTTAACTAATCTCCTTCTTCTCCAACTGTTGCTAGAGTCATCCAGGGGTGAACACTTGACTGTTCTAGCTTCACCTGCTGCACAAACATTCACACATTCTCTCACACACACACACACACGGAAACTCTTACCAGTCACATGACGTCTCTGAGCAGCTGACGGACAAAACGGGGCGGAGTTAACTCAGGGATTATGTAAGGCAGTAGCGCAGGGTGGGAGATCATGTGATCAGGGGTTATTTTGTCTTAATTGTTTTTACATTTATTTGGGGATTAATTTAGGATGTGATTTGAAAAATGCATTTGTTTATTATAAAATCAGTTATCATTTGAAAAGGATGTGAATATTGTTTTTGTTTGTATTCCTTAATAATTGTTTTTGGTTTAATTTAAACCACACCCATGGGAGGGGCTAACCTGTTAAAAGCAGTGTAGGAAGCTGCATAGAGGGCAGTCTTTCTCTGGAGGTGCATGTGGACCAATGTACCTGAACATTTCTGAAAGCCTCTCAGCTGGAAGTAGAGCTGGGACCAGGTTGGGTTTTTTTTTTCTTGATGTAAATATTTATGTTCTACTGTAAATATTGAGCACCGGCACCATTTTTGGAAAAATAAATGAAAGTCGACTTGCCATATGGATGGTCGTGGTTCTTCTTTTTAAACGAAAATCGAACTCCGCAACAAATTACAATTAAACACAATTACTGAGCCTTTAATAAATAATCCCATGAAACATAACCAAATTACTTCACAAACTAAGAATATTTTCTGAACTATTTCAGCCCATTTTTGCTTATTTTTATCCATTTTTCTACAACTCCACCAAACTCACCATATTTTAACCTAATTTCATCATCTTTTTGACACATTTTTAACACTTTCCAAACATGTTCAGCACAGATTAACCTTTTCCACCACTTTTACACCTAATGTCACATATGTTAACACATTATTGCCACTTTTAACCTCTTTTCACCATATTTTATGAATATTTTCTTGCCAATTTTAACACATTCATCATTTGTCATGTCCATTATTTGCCAGTTTAAACTAATTTTTCCTACTTTTTAAATTACATTCCCCCCCCCCCCCCAATTTTTGCCACTTTTAAGCCAATATTGACACTTTAAACCATTTTTACCACTTTTTGTGTTAGTTTTTATCAACTCTAATTTACAACTTTTAATCAATTTCTGTGCTTTTTAAAATCCCATTTCACCACCTTTTCCACCATTTTTGGTCATTTTGAACCATTTTATTAGTGATTTAAACAAGGATTTCCATCTTTAAGATGACTATAATAATAATAAACGTCTGTGCTAGTTTTTCTTTAACTCCACCCCCAGATTCCTCCTATTGTTTCAGTGTCTCCTCCAGAATAAACAGATTTCTTCCTCGCAAAATCAGCAAATATTGATTTAAAATTTCAGTTTTGCATTAAAGTGTTTTCCAGTGCAAGTTTCCGCTGACCTAAGCGGAAGGGATGACTTGGCGGAGCAGCGCAACTGTTTTAATTGTTACCGGCCAACCAGTAAGAACTCAAACTCCGCCTATGTTAGAAGAGCAACAGATGTTTTCAAAAACAACAACATTGTAATTGCGTCATAATTGTAGTTATTCATGGTTTAAAACTGAGGCCTGTGCACATGCTTGAGGCTACGTACCCATGTTCTCCTGGTACCCTCTGCTCTCTGAACCACTCTCTGTCTTCTTCTCAAACAAACTCTTGGTGTCCTGAAGCATCTTCTCCATCTTCACCAGTTCTGCTGCTTTGGTGCTGCTGTTTCGTCTGATCTTCAGCATCTCCTGCTCTCGTGGAGTCAAATCGTTCTGTAACTTACTCATGTTTGACGTGAATGTTCTGAGTGAAGCTCTAACAGAACACGCTGAGGAACAAACTGTGACTCCAGCATCCAGTCAGACGTTTTAACTCTTTCCTCTCTTCTCCAGCGTATGAACACCAGCTCAGCTGTTCTCTGGGACATTGTTGCATTTTTAGAATTCATGCCCAGAGGTGATGAGCAAACACTAATATCTCTGTCAAACGTTTGAAAGTAGAAAGTCATAAGACTGGCCACACATAATGGTGTTCTGATCCTGGGTTTAGAGTTAGATCATCCTCATGGTGAGAACTCATACTCATCAGACTGTATCATTGTACATTATGGACTCAAACATGTTACACTGGAAATAAAGAAATGATTTGTATACAGAGGAGAAAGTAAGGCATTACAAGTATTCATGTTACTGTAATTGAGCTGATTTTGTGGGTACACAAAATCAGCTCAATTACAGTAACATGAATACTTTTTTTAGTATAATTCTAAATAAATAATTTTACTTGTACTTAACCCTCAAAGCATCTTTGTGACCAAAAGTGACATTTCTGGTGTTTTTCTTTGTTTCCTCTCAATATTCTATATTTTTAAGTTGTATGAAATGTTGCCACTATTGTTTTTATATTTTTATTTTCTAAGTCCTGTGTATTAGACGTGTATAGAAAATCAGATATATTATACATCATACTGACACTTAGTAACATATTGATCAAATGTGTCCCATTGACTCCCATTGTAAACACATATTTTTCATATACTGTAATCATGACATATAATGTTTTTTTCAATTAATACCTAATAGATCAAAGCCTCTACCTTCAAAATAAAGGTCAAATATGTTATATGTGTAATGACCACCTACCATCCAGAGAACATTAATAAAATTTAGGGACATTTCAGTGAAAGCCTGGATTTATAATCTTGCAAAATGTACAAGGTGTACAACTTTAAAATTGTCCTTGTGCCAAAAATGCATTCAGTTCATTTATGCTATTAATTAACGTCACTGTCAATGCTGTAACATTTTCATCACAAACATTTTACTTTTCCTCTCATTTTTGGAAATACTGCATATTTTGGGGCGGGGTCACTGAGATCTGAAATAAAGGGTGATAAACCAGGTGCGTCCCTAAATCCTTTAATGACCCAGTTTCATCACCTGCTGCGAGGAATTCATTAAGATTGCAGCAATGATTAGTGCACCTGCAGAAGTGGTGCAGACCGCCCCTATTTAAGCGTTTCACCTGTGTAATGTGGAGAGGTGAGTGCACAGAAGCACACAATGACATTTAAGGAAGTCATATTGAGTCCTCTGTCTGCTGCACAAACATTTGATAATGTAGAAAACTAAATAAACAAATAGCGTAATTTCCAGACTGTAAGCCGCTACTTTTTTCTCACACTTTGAACCTGCGGCTTAAACAATGAAGCGGCTAAATTGTGGATTTTTGCCAGTTTTATAAACTTCATGCCGCCACAAAATTGAGCTCCGTCACATTAGACCAGGTGGAACAATGACATTGTTCACATTAAATCATTCTTGCTTGCACTGAATCATTCTGATCACTCATTTTGTCATGATGCACACTGCCTCACCATAGCAACGACACAGAGAAATGTTGTCAGAGAGAGATAGATAGAGTATGCATGAAGTAAAAATCAGCCAGTTTGTAATAGAAGGATAAACAGTATAAAGTTGTTAAATCACAGCGTTAGGTTTGTTCAGGATTGATCAGTGCTCTGGACTCTGAGGCTGATGGAGACGCTTCTGTAAGAAGGACGGAGCATAAATCAGAACATCCTGTATACATGCTGTATCCATGTTTTATCCATGCTGTATCCATGCTGTATCCATGTTTTATCCATGCTGTATCCATGCTGTGTCCATGCTGTATACATGCTGTATCCATGCTGTATACATGCTGTATCCATGTTGTATCCATGTTTTATCCATGCTGTATCCATGCTGTATCCATGCTGTATCCACGCTGTATCCATGCTGTATCCATGCTGTATCCATGCTGTATCCACGCTGTATCCACGCTGTATCCATGCTGTATCCAAGCTGTATCCATGCTGTATCCATGCTGTATAAATCAATCTTTAATCAATCAATCAATCTTTATTTGTATAGCGCCAAATCATAACCAATGGTATCTCAAGACACTTTACAGTAGAGCAGTCTTAAGGATGGACTCTTCATTTTATGGATACACACATATGCATATATATGTATATACACATACATATGTATCCCACACCCAACATGAATTCATCATGGCGGCAAGGAAAACCTTCTGTTAAGCAGCAGGAACCTTGTGTGGATCCCATTCCTATGATGAACAGCCATCCACGTTATGCTGTGTTGGGTGTGTGCAGAGGAAAGGGTGGAGACAGAGTTGTTGAGACTCTGTAATTCCACACTGAGGATCCCACGGACCTGCAAGACAAAAGCCAGAAGGAGAACAGGAGCAAACACACAAGGGAAGAAGCAGACATAGAGGGAGTGTTAGAGAGAGGAATGGGACCCTCTCCGGTCCCTCTCTAACCTAAATGACCTCTCTCTTAACGCCCTCTCCAACCTCTCTCCAACCGAGCATGCCAGACCCCCCCCCCCCCAGCAGTCTATGCCTATTGCATCTTAACTATGAGCTATGAGCTGGTTCCTAACTAAAAGCTTTACCAAAGAGGAATGTTTTGAGCCTAACCTTAAAGGTAGACAGGGTGTCTGCCCCCCGAACCGTGGTTGGTAGATGGTTCCAGAGAAGTGGGGCCTGATAACTGAAAGCTCTTCCTCCTATACTACTTTTAGAGATGAATGGAACAACGAGTAGTCCAGCATTTTGAGAGCGTAGTGTTCTGGGGGGATTGTATGGCACTACAAGCTCCTTGAGATAGACTGGTGCCTGTCCATTTAGGGCTTTATAAGTGAGAAGAAGAATCTTGAATTCTATTCTATATTTTATGGGAAGCCAATGCAGAGAGGCTAATACAGGAGTAATGTGATCTCTTCTCCTAGTTTTAGTCAGTACACGTGCTGCAGCATTTTGAACCAGCTGAAGTGTCTTAAGCGACTTGCTCGGGCAGCCTGCTAAAAGAGAATTACAATAATCCAGTCTAGAGGTAACAAAAGCATGGACTAGTTTTTCGGCATCGCCCTGAGACAGGATAGATCTGATTTTAGCAATGTTACGGAGATGAAAGAAGGCAGTTCTTGAAGTTTGTTTTATGTGAGAGTTGAAGGATAAATCCTGATCAAATAGAACCACAAGATTTCTAACAGTTGTGCTTCGTGCCAGAGTAATGCCATCTAGGGCAGTTAGGCTAGCATAGGTTTCTCTAAGGTGTCATGGGCCCAGTACAATGACCTCAGTCTTGTCTGAGTTGAGAAGAAGAAAATTTTGGTCCATCCAGGCCCTAATGTCCTTTAGACAGACCTCAAGTTTAGATAGCTGATTTGTCTCACCTGGCTTCATTGATACATACAGTTGGGTATCATCAGCATAGCAGTGAAAGTTAACAGAGTATTTTCTCATAACATTACCAAGGGGGAGCATATAAATACAGAAGAGGATTGGACCTAGCACAGAGCCCTGAGGAACCCCGTAGCTTACTTTAGTGTACACAGAAGACTTATTATTCACGTGTACAAACTGGTACCTATCAGATAGGTAGGACTTAAACCAGTTTAGGGCAGTCCCTGTGATTCCAAGTAATTTCTCTAATCTCTCTAGTAGAATATAGTGATCTATAGTGTCAAAAGCTGCACTAAGATCTAATAAAACCAGCACTGAGAGTCGTCCTTCTTCTGAAGCCCAGAGTAGATCATTAGTTACTTTAACTAAAGCAGTCTCTGTGCTGTGTTGAGCTCTAAAACCTGACTGGAAGTCCTCGAACAGGCTGTTGTTTTGAAGGAAGTCACAGAGCTGAGCCGCCACAACTTTCTCAAGAATCTTTGAAATAAAAGGAAGATTAGATATAGGCCTGTAGTTTGCTAAAGTGCTGGAATCAAGAGTAGGTTTTTTGAGAAGGGGTTTGATTACAGCTACTTTAAAGGACTGTGGCACGTAGCCTATTGATAGGGATATATTTATTGTCTCCAACAAAGATGGGCAGACCAGGGGAATAACTTCTTTAAACAGCTTAGTTGGGATCAGATCTGAAAGGCAGGTCGATGGTTTGGAGGATGAAATAATAGAGTTAAGTTCCTGAAGTCCTATATGTGTGAAACAGTTTAGGTTAGGCCTATTTACATTTAATGGTACAGCAGGCCCAGGTGAAGGCAGGGAGTGGCTAATTTTATCTCTAATCTTATGAATTTTATGGTTAAAAAATGTCATAAAGTCCTCACAGCTGAGGGCTAGAGGAATCATGGGCTCAATAGAGCTCTGACTTTGTGTTAGCCTGGCTACAGTGCTGAAAAGGTACCTCGGATTATTTTTATTTTCTTCAATTAGTGAGGAATAGTATGTAGATCGACTATGTCGTAAGGCTGTCATGTATTTACTATGGCTTTCTTGCCAGAGTATTCGTGACTCCTCCTTTTTTTTGGAGCGCCACATTCTCTCTAATTTACGGGTTGTTTGTTTGAGTGTGTGAGTTTCAGAGCTAAACCACGGAGCTTTCCTCTGACGTTTAATAGTTTTTTCCCTCAATGGGGCAATTGAGTCCAAGGTGGATTTTAGTAGACTAGCAGAGCTATCGACAAGCAGATCCAGTTGAGAGGGGTTATAATTAATATCATAGTTATTTATTGGATGGTGCACTGAGTTTAAGGCAGCAGGAATGGCCTCTTTAAATTTAGCCACAGCACTATTGGACAGATTTCTACTCCTAACTATTTTATTGCACAGTGCGAGATCCTCTAGGATAATGTTAAAAGATATTAAAAAGTGATCTGATAGCAGAGGATTTTCAGGGTAGACTTTTAGTTCATTAATATCAAGGCCATATGTTAGAACAAGATCAAGAGTATGATTTAAACGATGAGTAGCTTCATTAATAGTTTGAAAAAAGCCAACTGAGTCTATTAGGGACATAAAGGCTGAGCTCAGGCTATCACTATCTTTGTCCACATGGATATTAAAATCTCCTACTATCAGTATTTTATCAGAACTGAGGACTAAGTTTGATATAAACTCAGAGAATTCTGATAGAAATTCAGAATAAGGGCCTGGAGGACGGTAAATTATCACAAATAAGACTGGCTGGCAGGTTTTTGATTTGGTATGAGATAAATTTAGAACCAGGCTTTCAAAGGAAGTGTAACTGGCCTTTGGTTTAGGATAGATTAGGAGAGAGGAATGATAAATAGCTGCTACACCACCTCCACGGCCTATGTCTCGTGGCATATGAGTATTTAAATGACTGGGAGGAGTGGCTTCATTTAAACTAACATATTTATCTTGATACAGCCATGTTTCAATTAAACAGAATAAATCAAAGTTATTTTCTGAGATAAGGTCATTTACTAGTAGAGATTTGGATCTCAGTGATCTAATATTTAATAGAGCACATCTAATGCTTTTATGTTTTGGTGTTTCTAGATTTGAGATTTTAATTTTTTTCAGATTTTTATAATTGATAGCTCTTTTATTTGATTTTATGTTAAAATCATTGTGAAATATGGGTCGAGGGACAGACACCGTCTCCATAAAATAATATTCACCACCATCACAACAGTTGCCATGGCGATGAACACAGCTATCATAATAGCAATGGGAGGGAAACTGTCCTAAGGCAAGCGCAGAGGGGCGTGGAGGACTCCCCCTCTGTAACATGGTCTCATTCATGAGATGTCATAACAGTGACTGTGCCATGTTTTCTGATAGTAGAGATGCTCCCTCCAAAGTAGGATGGATTCCATCTCTTCCTATCAGGTTTGGTTTTCCCCAGAAGGATCTCCAATTATCAATGAAGCCCACCTCGTTTTCTGGACACCACCTCGATATCCAGCGGTTAAATGATGACATGCTATAGGCTATACATGTCATCACTGGTCAGATTTGGTAAGGGACCAGAGAAAATTACGGAGTCCGACATTGTTTTAGCATAAGCACAAACTGATTCAATGTTCACTTTGGTTACTTCCGACTGACGACGTCGGGAGTCATTAGTGCCGACATGGAGGACTATCCTATCAAACTTTCTTCTTGCTTCTCTCAACGAGGACAGTCGCACTCTCTGTTTCTCCCTCCTTCCTTCTTATCTCTCTCCCAGCTGCTGCTTTGTCTGGTCTTGTGAGCCTAACAAGAGCCTCTCTCTGTAACTCATCCAAAACCGGAATAATGGAATTAATTAGTTGGTCTCTCATTGCTATCGATCAGATCTTTTCGACAAAAAGAACCGGGGGTGGTGAACCCGCATGTCCAAGCGGGACGTTTGCGGCTGGATACACCCTCGACCCTTGGAACAAGTGGCGAGTTGTGTGTCTGTCCATCCTTTCCGTGGAAGACGTGGAGGACATCTACATGATTGGAATAATGATAGTAGGCATGCTGCTGATCGGAGCTGGTGGCTTCCTCATCTATCGAAAAGTCCGTACTACGCTGGCGACTGTTTTGGAAAAGCTGCCAGTGATTTCTGAAGGATGTAGCAGGACTCTGAACACTCAGACTCATGTGTTGATCGATATCAAAAGCTGCTTTTGGATCGTCTACGCGTTATGGATAACAACTGGGAGAAGTTGGAGACTCGGCTTGGAAGTGGAAACTAGGCCACTCATTGGATTACAGCAGAGAGACCCAGGACAGAAGGCTATTGAAATTGACATAGCCTGTATCAAATCACATTGCTTATCTCCCTTTCGGCTCCCCAGCCAGCCAAGGTTGTCTCATCTCTTATCACCAGGAAGTTTCTGCAGACGGCGGCTCTTACCCCCACTCCCTCCCCCCGCTCCTTCCCTACATTCCCACCTGGAACTGTTGATGCTGAACTTTTCCACACGTCATCTGGTTGTCAGTAACGCAGCTACAGGTCTTCAACTTCAAATGCCTCGTTGGCAATCTTTCCCCACCTCCCATCCGCAGCTGCATGGAGGCGTGGTTGCAGCGCCCATTGGCAGCACGCCCATGTCCCCAAATAGCTGGAATCCTGCTGTTCTTCCCACCTGACCCCCTCCCCCAGCCAACCTCCCACCCAACCCTTCCCACATGCCTTGTCTCGAGTTGTTTGACTGTGTCATGCTTACATTTATGTTTGCAGAGGCGGTTTTTTTCCTGGTTTCACACTGTTTTCTCTGTTTAAGGAAATCAGTTTCAAACTGGCAGTTTTTTTCCCCTCACCCCTCCTCTCCTCCTGTTGTTGATCCCTTCTTCACCTAAATATGTGGGCACCGCAAAAGGCTGCTCCGGTGTGTTGATGTGTCTTCTTTCACTGCAACTACCAAGTCAAATTCCTCGTATTGTTCTAAACTGTACCTGGTCAATAAAGCTGATTCTGATTCTGATTCTGATTCTGATTCTTACGGTTACTCTTTGCCAGCAACTTTAGATTTGATTCTATGTCGCCCGCTCTGGCCCCTGGGATGCACCTCACGATGCCCGCTGACTTCGCTAGCTTCACGTTTCTCACTATGGAGTCGCCAATTATCAGAGTTTGTTCCCCGGTGAGTGTGTTGTCCTCACGGAGGGGGGAGAACCTGTTTGAGACGTGAACATGGTGGTGTCCTGAGCGGCTTTTTGACCTTCGACTATGCTTACCACGGACAGTAACCCAGTCATTGCTGGCCGGGGGGGAGGCTAAGCTAGAGCTAGCACGGTCCGCACCGGCTAGGTCCTGCTTGCTAGCTTCGGTTTTGGTATCAGGGGTGCGGAACCGCTTCTCCAGATTGTTGATCCTCGCCTCCATATCTAACAGTACGCTACACTTTATGCAACTACCATTGTCCCTAAAGGAGGACGAGGAGTAACTAAACATCTGACACACCGGGCAGGAGAGAGAAGCCATAGGTGCTAAATTTAAGCTAAGCTAAGCTAAGGACAAAAGGAAGTTTAAAGGAGATTACACTGCCTATAAGAGGCGAGATTGCTTTTTACTTAACCTTCGTACGTTTAACTCTACGGTAAAAAATTAAAACAAGTGTTTTCAAGGCTAAAATATCAATGACAACAAGTTTGATTAGAGTTAGCAGAACACAGTAGTAGAGCACTGCAAGCAGCGGTAGAGCGTAAACAGGAAATGATCGATAAGTCACCACGTCACATCAAGGATGCACCGCAGCGGACACACATGTACCGGTGCTAAAACAATCACCGCAAACAGTTCCAGATTTGATGAATTGCATTGCGCCCACTGTATCCATTTATTTGCATGTCCTCCTCCCATATTTTGGCTCCCCTTGTGAGATCTGCCTACTTTACATATTCATTAGAGGGAAATGCGTGGGTTGAGGGCACATTCTGATGTGGAGCAGTTTATTCGCTGGGGTTTGTACCCTTTATTAGCGCGTGAAGTGACTTTTGCACAAGTTTTATTACCCCTAAACAAGGAAGGACTGGCGTACGGGGACACCAGGATTTTTCCCGTGGGCCATTGGGCAGCAAGTGGGCCGCTGGGTTGGGCAATGAGAAAAAGAAAAAGAAAGGGGAAATAAAAATAACTGTAAAGTATCCAGTTTTGGCCGTTCAACCCCTGTATTTTACTCCTCTTTGCCGCCATCGTCCCGTATTAGCATTATATCATGTATTTTAATGTAATAATAATTAAAAGATCAATTAAAAAAACATTCATCTGTCTTACAAAACTAAACACTGTCACTAGCCTCACGAGAACTGCCACCTGAAATGGTCTGAGTGGCAGTTCTCACGAGATAAGATAAGCAGACAGCGGTAACAAACCCGGAAACAACTCAGAGAAGAGATGATGAATGAAGACGAATAAAAACAAAGAACTGGTGTAAATACGTTGTAAAATGCGACAAAGAGTTTATCTTCATAAAGGTTGGGACACACTTTCAATCCTTCTTCAGCTCAAACTGTGAGACTCAGACTCAGCCTGAATGTTCTCAGCTCACGATTCATATTCTCACACTGTACGTTCATACACGACACGTCAAGGTCTTGTTTCTGGAAATGCGACAAATTAGAAAGAGAAGAAGAAGAAGAAGGATTCAAGGATTCAAGGTTCTTTATTGTCAAATATGCCCCATGTTAAACATACAGCACAGATGAAATTGCAATCCCCCCCCAACCCCCAGTGCAAACCTGCAGTGCATAAAAAGAGCACTTAAAACACACAACAAACACACATAAAAAAAACAACTAGCAATACTATACAACAAATAACTTAACTAAAGACATACGGACAACAAATAACAAATAACGAACAACAATGAGGTAGAATGTGGATAAATTACTATGAGGTAGAATATAAATAAATTACAGTATTAATAATATAAACAGAGTGCAGATGAAGTTAAAAAGTGAGGTAGTGTGCAAATAGCATAACAATACAATGACGGCTGTGCAGAGTTTAGGGTGCGTGAATTAGTGGAGCACGCAGGGGGTGGAGGTGGAGGGGGGTGATGCCAGGTCCTGTAGGGGCAGACTGTGGCAGGATGAAGGGGGGGGGGGGGAGGGCAGAGGGGGCAGAGGGGTGAAGGAGGGTAGACAACTGAGGGCAGAGGGTGGAAGGAGGCGGAGGGGGGATGGAGGCAGGGGCAGGAAAGGGAAAGGGGATGAGTGGACGAATGGGAGGGAGAGCAGGGAGGGAGTTGAGTCTCCTGACAGCCTGGTGGAATAAACTGTTCTTGAGCCTGCTTGTTCAAGCACGGAGACTCTGCAGTCTCCTCCCAGATGGCAGCAGACTGAAGAGGCTGTAGGACGGGTGGGTGGGGTCACCTGCAATCCTGGTGGCTTTGCGGGTGAGACGTGAATTGTAAATGTCCAGAAGGGGGGGAAGAGAGACACCAATGATCTTCTCAGCTATTCTCACGATGCGCTGCAGAGACTTACGGCAGGACACGGTGCGCCGTACCACACGGTGATGCAGCTGGACATGATGCTCTCAATGGTGCCACTGTAGAATGTGTGCATGATGGAGGATGGGGCTCTTGCTCTCCTCAGTTTGCGGAGGAAGTAGAGGCGCTGATTAGCTTTTTTGGCCAGTGATGCAGAGTTGAGGCACCAGGACAGGTCTTCGGAGATGTGCACACCCAGAAACTTGGTGCTGCTCACCCTCTCCACTGCAGCACCGTCGATGGTCAGAGGAGCATGCTGGGTGTGCGTTCTCCTGAAGTCCACAACAATCTCCTTCGTCTTCTCAACGTTCAGATGGAGATTATTGTCCTTGCACCACGAGGCCAGCCTGCTCACCTCACTCCTGTAGATTGACTCATCGTTGTTGTTGATGAGACCCACCACAGTCGTGTCGTCCGCGAACTTAACGAAGAGGTTGGAGCTGGAAGATGGGGCGCAGTCATGGGTCAGCAGAGTGAAGAGGAGGGGGCTCAGCACACATCCTTGGGGGGCCCCCGTGTTCATCATGATGGTGCTGGAGGTGTTACTGCCGACCCGAACTGCCTGTGGTCTCCCTGTCAGGAAGTCCAGCAGCCAGTTGCACATGGGGGTGCTTAGGCCCAGGTTGTCCAGTTTGTGGATGAGCTGCTGCGGGATGATGGTGTTGAATGCTGAGCTGAAGTCGATGAACAGCATTCTGACGTGGGCGTCCTTGGTCTCCAGGTGGGTGAGGGCTGAGTGGAGGGCAGTGGAGATGGCGTCGTCGGTCGATCGGTTAGGCCGATATGCAAACTGGTAGGGGTCCAGGGTGGAGGGGAGGGCAGACTTGATGTGCTGCATGACCAGCCGCTCGAAGCACTTCATGAGGATGGGGGTTAGTGCGACCGGGCGGTAGTCATTGTAGCAGGATGGAGACGGCTTCTTGGGGACCGGGATGATGGTGGTGGCTTTGAAGCATGTGGGGACAACAGCTTGGCTCAGTGACGAGTTGAAGATGTCGGTGAGGACATCTGTGAGCTCCTCTGCACAGTCTCTCAGGACACGACCTGGGATGTTGTCAGGACCTGGCGCTTTCCGTGCATTTGTTCTCTGGAGGGATCGCTTCACGCTATCCCGGGAAAGCGTCAGTACCTGGTCGCCAGGAGAAGGTGGCGTCTTCTGTGCTGGGGTGCTGTTGTCTGCCTCAAAACGAGCAAAGAAGTTGTTGAGGTTGTTTAGCAGAGAGGTGGAGCTGTCACAGGTCTGCGGAGGGGGCTTGTAGTCCGTGATGGTCTGGACCCCCCGCCACAGGTTCCTGGTGTCTCTGCTGTCGGTGAACCGGTCTGCGATCCTCCTGGAGTATTTCCTCCTGGCCAATCTGATGCCTCGTGACAGGTTGGCCCTGGCAGTCCTTAGGCCCCCCGCGTCCCCAGCTCTGAAGGCAGTGTTCCTGGCCTTCAGGAGCCTATGGACTTCACCTGTCAGCCATGGCTTCTGATTGGCCCGAATGGTGAAGGTCTTGGTGACCGTGACATCGTCCATGCACTTTTCCATGTAGGACGTGACGGTCTCTGTGTACTCCTGGAGGTCGGTGATGTTATTGTTGGTGGCTGCTTGTTTGAACATACTCCAGTCAGTGGTGGAAAAGCAGTCCTGGAGTGCTTCTGTGGACCCCTCAGGCCACACCCGTACCTGCTTCCTAACTGGTTTGATGGCTTTGACCAGTGGCCTGTATGCTGGCATTAGCATAACAGTGGAGTGGTCTGAGGCTCCGAGGTGGGGGAGGGGGAGGGCTTTGTAGGCCCCTTTGTTTACAGTGTAAACATTATCCAGAATATTATTACCTCTAGTGGGAAACTTGATGTGGCCATGAAGTTGTGGAAGCACACTCTTGGGGTTCGCATGGTTGAAGTCCCCAGCCAGGATGAGAAAAGCATCAGGGTGTGCTGTCTGCTGCGCACTGATGTGTTTGTGGAGATCATTCAGAGCTTCACTCCTGTTGTTGGTGGAGCCAGGAGGGATGTAAATTGCTACCAGCAATATGGCACTAAATTCCCTCGGCAGGTAGAATGGCCGGCATTTAATAACCATAAACTCCACAACTGGTGAGCAGTGCTTACACACTACCACCGCGTCTCGGCACCAGGCATCACTGATGTAAACACACAGACCCCCGCCGCGACTTTTTCCACCCTCGACGAGCTCTCTGTCTGCCCGGTAGCATGTTAGCCCGGCTAGCTGAATAGCATGGTCCGGAACACTGACATGAAGCCATGT